>NC_044056.1:23636804-23836804 GCF_902167405.1 Gadus morhua
ACACACACACACACACACACACACACACACACACACACACACACACACACACACACACACACACACACACACATTAAGCACACTGGTAAAGCAATAGGAGCCTGCATTGGCTAAAGTTGTTGGGATGCACCTTATTTTATAACAGGGAGGGGCCAAGTTGTGCATTACAATGCAAACACGACAATAATTGGCACCGTTCTTGCGCACTCAGAAGAACATGAACTGAATAAATGCCAGGTATATAGCATATCGGAGACGGGTACACAATCAGTGCATTTGCAAATGAGAGCCTGCAGTAGGACCGATCTTGTGACATTATTTAACCATCCATCTACAGCTAATACGATCAGACAGATACATCATTGATCACATAAAAGCCCACAACAAGCCCAACATCACCACGGCAGGTGCGCTCTCTCTCAAACATTCACGCAATCACTCCAACTTCTCCAACTCCAAGGCAAGGCTGTTTCACTAAGACCACAACAACCACAACTAACCAGCCTACATATCCACAATAATGCACAACAATCAGTTCTATACATTGCGTCTATCTTCTGTTTGGTGCACATGGCTAATTTGCGTTTGCACCGGACTGTCGGCTCCGCTTGTGAAAAAAATAGAACGTATTTGTGAATAAATGCTTTGAATTCTGAATACTGGACTTGGTGAGCTTGAATAGGCTAAATTTAAGTGACCTTTAGTGAGATGGCCTAAAACGGAATACAAATGAATTATTCTAGGACATATAGGCTTTCAGGATCAATTCAGAGGTTCAACTGTTCGGGATTCATTTTGCTTAGGCAGTGAAAGTGACCAGCTGTAGATTCCGCACTGTTAAAAATACTTCACTACAAGTAGGCTATAAGTCCTCCAAATAATTCAGCAGAATTGTATTACTGCCATACGCATAGGCAGCAGTAGTCATTATGCGCTAAAATGGTCCCTGCCAGTTAAAAACACCTGTAATCAGCGTGACTCACGCTGATTACAGGTGTTTTTAAAATCACATCATCTTACATCATTTGATTTATTGCTGTATAGTTAAACTAGCAAACCATCGCAAGGAAATGTAACAAAGCTGTAGCTGAAAGATTCATCCACAAACATCAGAATAGAAAAACACTGGCAGGGACCATTTTAGCGAATTCAAAGCATTTATTCACAAATACGTTCTATTTTTTTGACAAGTGGAGCCGACAGTCCGGTGCAAACTATGCAAATTAGCCATGTGCACCAAACAGAAGATAGACGCAATGTATAGAACTGATTGTTGTGCATTATTGTGGATATGTAGGCTGGTTAGTTGTGGTTGTTTGTGGTCTTAGTGTAACAGCCTTGCCTTGGAGTTGGAGAAGTTGGAGTGATTGTGTGAATGTGCGTGAGAGAGCGCACCTGCCGTGGTGATGTTGGGCTTGTTGTGGGCTTTTATGTGATCAATGATGTATCTGTCTGATCGTATTAGCTGTAGATGGATGGTTAAATAATGTCACAAGATCGGT
The DNA here is from genome assembly GCF_902167405.1 of Gadus morhua. Taxonomy (NCBI): domain Eukaryota; kingdom Metazoa; phylum Chordata; class Actinopteri; order Gadiformes; family Gadidae; genus Gadus; species Gadus morhua. Next base: position 23,638,307 of record NC_044056.1, read on the forward strand.
CCTACTGCAGGCTCTCATTTGCAAATGCACTGATTGTGTACCCGTCTCCGATATGCTATATACCTGGCATTTATTCAGTTCATGTTCTTCTGAGTGCGCAAGAACGGTGCCAATTATTGTCGTGTTTGCATTGTAATGCACAACTTTGCCCCTCCCTGTTATAAAATAAGGTGCATCCCAACAACTTTAGCCAATGCAGGCTCCTATTGCTTTACCAGTGTGCTTAATATGTGTGTGTGTGTGTGTGTGTGTGTGTGTGTGTGTGTGTGTGTGTGTGTGTGTGTGTGTGTGTGTGTGTGTGTGTGTGTGTGTGTGTGTGTGTGTGTGTCTGCGTGTTGTCATGTAGGCTATAGATATAGATCGATTGTCTTGGCTTGCTTGCATCCATGAAATATTGTAATGTTATGGCCGAGCTGGCTACTGCATATCGCGAACAATCTGGGGATGAGGGACTGCCATCTCAATATATAGCCTAACATATACAAATATATCACTGTACTAGACACAAATATATTTTCCACTAGCTAGTGGTGGTCATTACATTGTAGTGAAACTAGTAAAGACAACACAGCCTTATGTTACGGCGAAACATGGAGGCACTGCAGCTCTAGTTTCGACAATGCGTTACTTTAGTCTGGTCTTTCTCTTCACTGATTGGTTAGACAGCCTTCAAACTTAGTGGTCAAGCAAAGAAGGGGAGGGGCTCGTTCTGCATACCTAATAGCCGGAGCGAATAACTAATAGCCGGAGTGAATGACTAATAGCCGCGGCTATTAGTCATTCAAAACCGTACGGAATCCGTACGGAATTCTTGCCAAACCGTACGGAATCCGTACGGAATCCGTACGGAAACCGTACGGAAACCGTACGGATTCCGTACGGATTCCGTACGGTTTTGCACTTTTACCGCGCCAATCTAGGTCCGGATTGTGGCCTTCTTGGCTTTCCATAGGAGTCGGAGGCGGTCCCTCTGGAACGCTGGGACCGGCCTGGACCACGCTTCCTCCCGGCCTGCTGGTGGGACCGGGAACGATTCTCACGGACAGACTGCTGGTGCGCGAGAACCTCGGAGAACAAGGGACCAAATAGGCCATCCAGCGCTAATGGACCCTGGACCAGGCTGGCCCGCTCCCGTTCCGGCACCGCAGTGTGGGAGAGCCATATGACCCTCTGTATCATGGTTGCCCACGCCATATGCCGGCCGGCCGAAACGGCTATCGGCTGGCATAGTTGGAGGATGGTGCTGGAAAAGCGGGAAACCGCCAGCCATCTCGCGGCTTCCTCCGGGCCGTAGGCCTCCCTGTCAGCCGACAAGGAGACCATGGCGGAGGAGAGCAGGGCGATGTTGTTGACCGCCGCCGCGGATTGAGAGGCACAAACGAACACCCTGTTAGGCCGACAATCTGCTTCTGGAGGCGGTCGGGGGGCAGCGGCTTTTCGTGAGGGCGCCATCCGGCGCCCGGACAGAGAAGCGCTGCCAGGGGAGGCTCCAGGCGAGGGGAGTATCGGCCTACCCCTCCACGTTGGTGAAATCCGTGTAAGATTTCACCGGGGCCTTCAGGGTCAAAGGGTTCCCACCGGCAGCAGTGAACAAGTGCTGCACAGGCGGGAACAAGGGGCACTGGGTAACCCGTCGGGAAGAAGATGGGGTGCGAAAGCACTCGCCCTGCATATCGTCAGATACGGGGGCGAGAGGCGGGGCCAGCATGGGAATCCCTTTGATGGCCGCCGCCTCACCCATGATCTCCCCGAAGAGATCGGCCATCCGGCGCAGTCTCTCGCGTTGCACGGCGGTGACGGTTGAAAACCGGGAGCGGGAAAAACCGGACGCCGAGTCGCCGAAGACGTCGTCCATGGAGGCGGCGTCGTCGTCGGCGTCGATGACGCCATCGTCATGGTCAGGGCTGGCCCTGAACAGGTCGATGGCGTCAGCCAGGTCCACTGCAGGGGAGAAGAAGAGATGCCTGGAGAGGATCCCCTCTTCAGGCAGCTCCCGGCAGGCGACACAGGAGACGGAGGGCGCCATAGCAGCCGCGGCACCGAAAACACGCCACGTGCCCGTCACCCGGTGCCAGGGAGGCGGGAAAGGAGGCGCATAGGAGTCCTGAGAAGGACCTAGCCCCAGGAGCGCTCTCAGGTGGCCCTGAAAAGGGCCGTTTGTCCGCGGCCTCGCCCGAGCAGCTGCCACCGGCTTGGGAGATCCGTTTTTCTGCTGAAGTCATCTTCTTCTAGTAGTGTTCATGAACTCATTGTGGAGCTACCACAACAATTTTTTTAAAGAAAAACCTTTTAACTTTTAAAAAATATATATATGGTAAAAACAAATGCCTTAAATATGGATGCAATATATGCACTGACTACTTTCGCCTTTTAAAAAATATATATAAAGGGTTGAAAATAAAGGGACGTGGGAACTCCAAAATGAGTTCATGAACAAATTAGAAGTGGTTTGGTGATGATATCTATAAAAACAAGTGAGCTATTACAAAACAATTGATTTAAATATCAATCAACTACACACATTAGTGCAATATATGCACTAACTACTTCTGCCTTTGAAAAAACATTTTCAAGGGTTTTCCTTGAAAGAAAAAGGGTGTGGGAACTGCACAAAAAGTTCATGAACGCATCAGAAGTGGTTTGGTGTTGATATCTATAAAAACAATCTATTACAAAATGCAAGCCTTGAATATGAATTGGCCAAACTATACGCAATGATTACGTAGGCTATGCCTTTGAATTTTTTTTTAAAGTTTTTTCTAAAAAACAAAGGGTTGTGGGTTTCTTTAAAACAGACAACACACTCTAGAAAATAAAGGGTTGTGGGAGCTCCAGTAGTAGTATTAGTTCATGAACACATCAGAAGTGGTTTGGTGTTGATAGGATGAATTTCCAGTGAGTTATTAAGAATTGAAAAAATAAGACGTTGCACTTTTGCGACGGTCCCTAAGCACTCCGCTGCAGGAAGTATGTTCGCGGTTTCTTTGACCTTTCGCCCGACTCGCTGATTTTGGTGAGTTGATCAAGCCTGTGAAATGTCAGTCTTAGTTTTGTGTCCAAAATAATACCATCCTGGAGGAAATTGGTTGGTCAGATTTCCTGACGCTATTACAGATACAACCCCGGAAAATAGATGAATGTCGTATCTAAAACCAATTTCACCACGCCTGTAAATGAGCGGTTGGAGTTGCTTCATGTCATGCTGCAAATCGACTAAAGCAAACGAGAAGGCTTGAACATGATTGTAAAGCCAACCCAACAGTAGTAGTACAGTCAAATGAGAAAAGATAAACCCTATTCAGTCATACTGTATTGGTGTTCGCCCTCACAATGCTCACGGGGCATCCCTGCTGTGTAGAAAAAAATTAACAAAACTGTTCGTACAGATTTACGCATCAAGGTATTTAATCTTCCATGTGACCCCAGGGGGGCTCCGTATAACCCTGACATGTTACCATGTGGTTAATAGTTTACTGTAACAGACTGTTCTGTGTTTAGTCTGGAAAAGGAGATGTGTCCCTCTTGAGTTGCCTTAAGGAGAGGGGTCTGGCTGCAGACATCCACCCACACGCTCCAGACATCCACCCACACGCACTTCCGCTGCAGACAGAAACATCCACCCACACGCCGGAAATTGCGTGCTGGTGGATGTCTGGAGTGCGAGTTGCACATTATTCAACAGCGCCCCCTCGGGTCACACTTTTCGGTGGGTCGCAGAATTCGGTGTAACAGCGGGACTCACTGCACGAATATGTGACGTTCGGCTCAGCTGCACTTGGAGGTTATGGTAGGTGACTATTCAAAACACAGCGATACAATTATAAATGCACGAGACTTGCATTTCTTTACCGATCTATTAGTTTCATTAAGTTTAGATTTTTTCATCAAACAAATAACAGAACGTTACACCAATATGAAGCATTTGTTGTTTTATTCCACACTGACGGTGGCAAACGCTAGCTAGGTGTCATTTTTGCAAGATAGGCAAATGTTTTTTGTAAACGTTGTGTAGCCTATAGTCGGTCTTATTAAAAGATTTTAGAGATTTGTAGATGTGTTGGGAGCATAAACGATTTTAAGATTTGGACTTTTGACAGTCATCTGTAGTCCAAAACAGAGTTAAGTTGTAATAAAATAATTACCACGAATTGAATTGGCGCAGCTCGTTTCGCTTTAACTAGAGTTGCACCTATCAGCTGTTCATCTCCGCAGCGGTGGCTGAGAAGTGTGATATCATTCAATAGACAAAATCGATCGTTCAATACTCGATCTGCCTGTTTAGTTCATACAATCTGTTTATAACTAAGAGATCATAGATAGCACTTAGTTCAGTTATCAGGGGTAAAAGAGATGAAAAATGTAATAAAACGGATAAAAGTTAATGAATTACTGTTATGTAATAGCCTACTATCCCGTCTCAGATTCTAAATGTTCAATGTCCCCCAGTCAATAGGGTGCTGGGGCTCAGACAGTTCATAAAACATATAATGACAGAGAGATGTAAAGTACAGTATGAGGTAGAAATATCTCATCATTACTTATATGCCAATAATAGTTAAAGTTGATGCTCTGAAGGGACAATAATTGCTGCACACCCCTAATAAATGTTAAGTTTTTCTATTTCAGCCTTTTTCGTCTAGACTACAACCACTACTGAATTACGGCCTTTAAATAGTTTGCTGTGCTGTGAGAATTTATCGTCTTTGATCTTAATTTTTTCTGTCTTTTGTAGATGCATCACTCGATTTTTAGGGATGATTCAAAGCCAGAAGTCAAATGCTGCACAACTTGCTGCACACTTTTCCACCGCCCCCTATGCCCAACTTTTAAACCAACCGTAAACACGAAGCTTCAGTGCCACCTGGAATCCCACATAAAACATTCCATTACATTTAAAGGTGATATATGTATGTGTGTAGAAAGAATATAAGAATGTATGTGTATATGTCTGTAGACAATATTTATGAATGTTTGTCTGGTTACTTTTATAAGTCACTGACTTATTTTCCTCTATCTTTTGCCTGCATTGATCTTAGACACAAAGATCAATGATAATTTCCCTGAATATTCCACCATTCAGTCATGACAATAATCTTTTGTAAAGAATGTGCCATCCTCCTAGGTGTAATGGTCTTTCATTATTTTAAGTATTTAAGGAGGACAAAATTATTCTGGTGTTCAACTCACTAAGTGTTCAACAGTTTCAGGTCCTCCTCTCTGTAGACAGACTTACCCCCTCCAGTTATGTTTCCCACCACAGTGCCGTTGTTGTCTAATTTGATGTGTTATTATCTGGATGGGCTTGTCTGCAGTCCGGGGTGTAGAACCTTACAGTTCCAAGTCTTAGTTTAAGTAACTAACTGGTTGCAAAAATAATATAATTGAATATAAAATGATTCCAACTTGGTGGCATTTCATTTTCCATTAAACATTGTGGCTGGAGTTGCCTGGCTGCGTCCGAATGCAGGTTTGCTCAGGGGGAAGGTGGTCGAGCCCGCATTTCCGAATATGGACGCAACAGAACAGCAGTAGCTCCTGGAAAGGATACGTTCTTCAACTGATGAAGAAGAAAAGTATCCCCTGCTCTTCACATTTGATTTTCAGGAAGACATGAGGTCTTCCTTAACATGGCAGCTGAGGAGGATCTTCGGGTCAACGCCATGTTTCTGGGTCGCTGGGTGGACAGCCAGTGACATTGCTGTGTGTGTGTGTGTGTGTGTTGAGGTTCTGAGTTCAGTTATCTGTTGAGTGTTCTTAATAAAGTGTTATAACTTTTTTCTATATATATCGATTTTTTGTATGACTTTACTTATTCACTTTGGTAACACACAGAGCTAAGTTAAAACACAGACTTGAGTTTGTCGTATTTAAATATGGGCAAATAGGGTGGTCCAGCAGCACAAGGTAAGACAATATTATAGACAATTAGAGCCAGATATTAAATGAATGATGGTTCAGAGTAAGAATTTAGGAATGCAAAAGTGCTAATAACATGATGTGTTGGAATGCAGTCGAACCTTATGATATTAAGACAACAGAATGTAACATAGCTAGACCTAATATGAATATGTCACAAAAGGTGAAGCTAAAGGGGAATTGTTCTGACTATTCCTGTCCACTCATACATAGTATTTAAAATAATTATTAGCCTCAATCTCTGATGCCCTTCAGCTTTACAATACGAGTATCAGTTTGTGTCCTATCAAATATTAAATTGAGATGATTGCAGTATAACAGAGGGAATTCTGAATAAGGTGTGTATTTACAGAAAGAAGAGCCATAAGCTCCAGCTTAAAGTCAACAGCGAGTGTCAGGTCTTCTGTCCAAAACCGGAAGCGTTTATCCGATTTTATAACTTAATTTATTTCGTTCATTTATGTAAACACACTACTTAACGCCCGTTCATTTATGTAAACACATTACGTAACGCCCGAATTTTATTTTATTTTCCGATTTTTAATTTTTATTATCCGATTTCCGGCGTGTGGGTGGATGTTTCTGTCTGCAGCGGAAGTGCGCGGTGTACATCTTGAAAGGAAGTGCAAAGTTAGGTAGCGTAACTACTAACGTAACGCCTCTAAAGACTCTGTTGGGGCAGTGCTAGCGCAGGATGAGGAGGGTTGTGAAATGTGAGAAGGTGATTGCCTACGCGAGCCAGGCCCTCACACACACGCACAGAAGAGATGGTCCACCTTCGACAGGGAACTATGGGCTGTGGTGTGGGCAGTGCGTGAGTTCAAACACTATGTGGGACTATCCACGTTCTGCATCATCACTGACCATCGCTCTCTGCTGGGCCTTAGGCGCATGGCCATTGATAATGACCCTACTGGACGGAGGTGTAGGTAGGTGCTGGAGTTGGACCCGTTTGACTGGGTCATGGTCCACAAGGATGGCGCCCGCCACAAAAATGCGGACGCTCTGTCCGGCCGACCCGTGTCTCCAGACTTTGTCGAGCCAGATGCTCCTTCAGCCGGGCTTTACACCGTGGCCTCAGTGGAGGTGTCTGACCACTCTCCGCCTGCAGAGGGGGCACAAACAGAGCCAGTTCCTGTCTATTCACTCAGTGGTGGTGGAGCTGAATTGCGGTCAGCACAGCGTGAAGACCCTGACATTAGTGCTGCGTTGACTTGGTTGGAGCAGGACAGGGTGCGGCGGCCTCGTAGACTCCCCGGGGGTTCCTCTGCCAGCTTGAGGAAGTTATGGACTGAGTTTCACCGTCTGTCGGTGATGGAGGGGCTGCTGTGCCGCACGGCGTTGCCTGAAACCACGGGAGAAAAGCAAATTCAGGCTGTTGTTCCTGCAGCCATGGTGCCGGAGATCCTTCAACAGTTGGGGGGCCGGCTGCTCCACACTTTTCCGCTCAACATGTGTGGGAGAAAGCCAAGCAATCCTGCTACTGGCCCTTCATGTTGAGGGACATAAGACAGTGGTGTGAGGGCTGGCCCTGACCAATTTGGCGCCCTAGGCAAGATTTTTGCTGGCGCCCCCTACCCCTTTGGATCGCACAGTAAATTCAACTACCAATGTTCAGAAACTCAGAGAAGCTACAAAGCTTTGTCTTTGAGACTCTTTGATTTTAGATATAAAATTAAACACACGAAACGTATTACAAACCAAGTAACAACCAATGAATCATAAATACAATATGGTATGCACAAAATACTGCAGACGTTAGAAATTTTAATAATTAAACACTTTGCAGCAAAAAAAGTCTTGCAAAACAAGTGACAATTAATCACTCATACAATAAGGTATGCACAAAATACTGCAAAGAAATGCATGATGTTTACTAAAGGCATTCATAAGCAAAATAATAGATAGAGTTCAGATTCAAATTATTGTAAATACAATTAAATGTAGTATGGTTTATCTAGTTTGGTTCTAACCAGAGATTAAACAAGCACTCAACTGAGGTGTAAAAAAAATAAAATAATGTATTAGGGCTGTGCAGAGGTAGACGGGACAGCCGCACCTGATGCTGTGTCACTGGGGGTGGTACTGAAATATTTTAAAGTGCATCTGAAGAGAGAAGAGAAGTATATGTGACGACTGCAAGTTACATTTTAATAAAAAAACAGACGCTTGGTGTGCTATACATGAGACTAATATAGACTAATAATGAAAATGTTATGAGATTCATTACTTTATTGTCATTGCAATGCAATTCAGTCTAACCACAGTGCAAAAAACAGTAAAGTGCAGTGAAATGAATACATATGTATATATAGCCTATGAATGATATGTGAAAGCTAAGGTATGAAATATTAACAGTAATACACTTTAACTGCACTTAACACTGATGTAAACTTTAACAAACATAAACTGACGCATTAAACCAAATGCTGACAACCACCCTATTACAAAGGGGATGGACAACTAAAAGCATTTTAACTGACATACAAGCAGGAAAGACACCTGTAACACCTGAACAGGCCTAACGTTAAGTTTCCAAACGTCCCTGATGAATTTAAGTAACATTAACACACGTCGACTCAGCTATTTATTGATTATTGAACAATGTTGCTATCGTCCGAAGTAAGCTAGCAAGCTAACACTCTGCTCCAACAACGGTAACTACGATGCATTAAACTATTAATTTCATGCACTTCATCACATTGACATTACTGTACCTCTATCTTTTTCATGCTTTTCCTCCTCTTCTTTTCCTTCCTTGGGCGCCGGATGGCTTCAGTCTTTTGGACATAATTCCGATGCAGTGTCATTAGTCTTTTTCTTCGTCTCGGGGTCACGGTCCGGTCAGATTCAGGCAGCTGGCCTCTTGACCCCGCCCCCCTCACAGAGGGCAGGTACAGAGCAGAGTGGTAGATATAACAGAGTGGCGACACTTCCATTGGACTCCGTTGTAGCGCCTACTTCCGGGGTATGGAGCCTCGAATAGTTCCAAACAACCATTTTACTGCGTAGGAGATCCTTCATTTCCATTGCTGGCCGTCGAGTAACTTCTGAGGTAAATTGATTAAATAGCTACCTCTTTTGAATTGTCAACTATCTATATTGTATCAGAGGCCCTTTATGATGCATTGTAGCAGGTTCCAAATGAGTGCGAGCAGGCAGAGTTGTCAACCCTCAGCGGGAGATTGTTTTAATGTCTTTTAAAGCCGAACAAAATCACTTAAACTATAAACAAGGTTCTCTCAGAGGATCTCTTGGGTCCGTTCTGGATCTCTCTGGTCCATTTTCTCCCGGATTCCTTTCCCCCCACTACAACACAAAGCAGGCACATAAGTACAAACACTCCCTGATTGGCCTGAGTGCTCACACCTGCTCGCACTCAGGTCCAATCCCCCCAGCCAATCCGGTGCGCTCCCAACCTGCCCATACTCCCCCTGCAGGCCAGACGTCGCACGTCCCCCCACATGCATATACTGATATTTATTTATAAATGCACAGCGTAATTATATATATATTTATCTTGGAAGACGACTGATTGCCTCCTAGTTTGTTAGCTCAACTTCGCCATCTGTGATGGTATCTCCAGGGGTAAATTGATTAAATGGCTACCTCTTTTGAATTGTCAACTGTCTGTATTGTATCAGGACCTTTATGATGCATATACTGATATTTATTTGTAAATGCACAGCGTAATTATTAGGGGTGTAACGGTACACAACAGTCACGGTTCGGTACGTACCTCGGTTTTGAAGTCACGGTACGGTACAGGACGGTTCGGTTCATAGTTATGGTGAAAAAACTGATTGCTTGACAGAACGAACATAAGTTTAATTAGTAACGAATTAACAGTTTTAGCTGTCAGTATGAAATCCAATAACCCTACCATAAAATTAATGAAAAATCCAGTGTTAATGCTCAGTCTAGGCTCTTTAAGCTGGTATGTAAGCAAAGAGTATGTAAACTTTAAGGGTTTAAAGAAAATATTCCTGCAGCTCTCTAAAGCTCTGAAGTTCTCATAAATATAAATATCAATCATTCAATAAAAGTGCTACCGCAGCCTTAACTTAAAATATAGCTGCGAGCAGCAATGTGGGTGTCAAGCATAATGGGACTCGGTAGGCTAATTCTGCAAGATGGACGTAATCGGCCAGGGGGCTACATGAAGACCGTCTCGGAAATCGGCAATACCGACAGCCGGTGGGATGAGTAAATGGGAAAAGGACCCCACCTAGAGGTAAGGGCGCAAAACAGTCTGCCTGACAGAACAAATGTCACAAATACATAGGGGTATTCGGAACAATATCCCGAAAAGAGACACAATGTAAACAGGCATCCGTTCTGGAGGTGGTTCATGAAGCATTTAATCCAGTGGGAATTGCAGTTTATATTGTAGGTGGGCGGAATGGTGAACATAGTCATTGTTGCATTACACATTAAGTACCGCTTGTCGCCACACGAGTGCAGTGTCTACCCATTAATGAGCGCCACACGAGTGCAGTGTCTACCCATTAATGAGCGCCGTCATGTTTGATTGGCTGTCACGGCCAAACGGTTTTGAATTTGAGAAAGCTGTTTGATGCATTTGTTCAACTTGGTCTGAAGATCATATATGCCAAGTTCCATGAAGATTGGACATAATTTGTGGCCTGTGGAAATTTACAACTGATTTTGACAACTTTCAACATGGCGGCCAAGTTCTGATGTTGCAATGAGAAGTAATTTTAGAGCTATATAAGGAGGTCTGGCAGTATCCTCAGACATTAAAAATAAGTTTGAAATGTACTCATGTGAAGAGAGAGGAGTTAAAACACGTCTTCATTAATTATAGCGCCCCCTAGAGGTCAATGGTCACCAAATTCAGTCAGTGTCCCCATGATGATGTTATGGGTCTAAATATCAAGTTTGGTTATGATATGTCAAAGGGCTGCTGAGATATTGGCGTGTTTCCGGTTTGGCGGCTTCACGGTCGAATATCATTGGCTGTCGCGGATATTTCTCCAAGAAATAATATACTAGCTACACGGCGAGGTCTAATAGTATCACTAGACATTGAAAATAAGTTTTAAATGGACTCATGTGAAGAGAGAGGAGTCAAAACACATCGACCATAATAACAGCGCCCCCTAGAGGTCAAATGTCACCAAATTCATTCAGTGTAACCCTTATGGGGTCATGGGTCTAGGTACCAAGGTTGGTTATGATATGTCAAAGGGCTGCTGAGATATGGGCTTACATCCGGTTTGGCGGCTTCGCCGCCAAATTTGATTGGCTCTAGCGGGCAAACGGTTTTGAATTTGAAAGGTCCATCATATGTTTTACATCAAGCATCGCCGGTTGATCATGTGTGCCAAGTTTCGAGATGATTGGACAAGATTTGTGATAGAAGTAGCACTTTGAAGGTTTTTGACATAAACCAAGATGGCGGAAATATACGTCATGGCACAATGACGTCATAGGGTGTGTTGAACTGGGCTTGGTTCAAGGAATCCAATGATACCTGGTTTGTGAATACTGGTCGAATGGGTCGAAAGTTATGAACATGAATGCATGTCCAACTTTGACCTGTTGGTGGCGCTAGAGCTGTTGGGCTAGCGACCTAAGATTGGCCTAATGGGCTAATGGGGCTGTTCTGAACCAGTGTGCCAAATTTCACAACTTTTCACCAAGCGGTTCTATGGGCTGCCATTGACTCCCATGGCAGCGTAATAATAATAAATATAGCTGCGAGCAGCAATGTGGGTGTCAAGCATAATGGGACTCGGTAAGCTAATGCTGCCGGGCGGACGTAATCGGCCAGGGGGCTACATGACGACCGGCTCGGAAATCGGCAATACCGACAGCCGGTGGGATGAGTAAATGGGAAAAGGACCCCACCTAGAGGTAAGGGCGCAGTACAGTCTGCCTGACAGAACATGTCACAAATACATAGGGGTATTCGGAACAATATCTCTAAAAGTGACACAATGTAAACAAGCATCCGTTCTGGAGGTGGTTCCTGAAGCATCTAATCCAGTGGGAATTGCAGTTTATATTGTAAGTGGGCGGAATGGTAAATATAGTAATTGTTGCATTATACATTAAGTACCGCTTGTCGCCACACGAGTGCAGTGTCTACCCATTAATGAGCGCCACACGAGTGCAGTGTCTACCCATTAATGAGCGCCGTCATGTTTGATTGGCTGTCACGGCCAAACGGTTTTGAATTTGAGAAAGCTGTTTGATGCATTTGTTCAACTTGGTCTGAAGATCATATATGCCAAGTTCCATGAAGATTGGACATAATTTGTGGCCTGTGGAAATTTACAACTGATTTTGACAACTTTCAACATGGCGGCCAAGTTCTGATGTTGCAATGAGAAGTAATTTTAGAGCTATATAAGGAGGTCTGGCAGTATCCTCAGACATTAAAAATAAGTTTGAAATGTACTCATGTGAAGAGAGAGGAGTTAAAACACGTCTTCATTAATTATAGCGCCCCCTAGAGGTCAATGGTCACCAAATTCAGTCAGTGTCCCCATGATGATGTTATGGGTCTAAATATCAAGTTTGGTTATGATATGTCAAAGGGCTGCTGAGATATTGGCGTGTTTCCGGTTTGGCGGCTTCACGGTCGAATATCATTGGCTGTCGCGGATATTTCTCCAAGAAATAATATACTAGCTACACGGCGAGGTCTAATAGTATCACTAGACATTGAAAATAAGTTTTAAATGGACTCATGTGAAGAGAGAGGAGTCAAAACACATCGACCATAATAACAGCGCCCCCTAGAGGTCAAATGTCACCAAATTCATTCAGTGTAACCTTTATGGGGTCATGGGTCTAGGTACCAAGGTTGGTTATGATATGTCAAAGGGCTGCTGAGATATGGGCTTACATCCGGTTTGGCGGCTTCGCCGCCAAATTTGATTGGCTCTAGCGGGCAAACGGTTTTGAATTTGAAAGGTCCATCATATGTTTTACATTAAGCATCGCCGGTTGATCATGTGTGCCAAGTTTCGAGATGATTGGACAAGATTTGTGATAGAAGTAGCACTTTGAAGGTTTTTGACATAAACCAAGATGGCGGAAATATAAGTCATGGCGCAATGACGTCATAGGGTTTGTTGAACTGGGCTTGGTTCAAGGAATCCAATGATACCTGGTTTGTGAATATTGGTCCAATAGGTCGAAAGTTATGAACAGGAATGCATGTCCAACTTTGACCTGTTGGTGGCGCTAGAGCTGTTGGGCTAGCGACCTGAGATTGGCTTAATGGGCTAATGGGGCTGTCCTGAAGAAGTGTGCCAAATTTCACAACTTTTCGCCAAGCGGTTCTATGGGCTGCCATTGACTCCAATGGCAGCATAATAATAATAATAATAAATATAGCTGCGAGCAGCAATGTGGGTGTCAAGCATAATGGGACTCGGTAAGCTAATTTTGCCGGGCGGACGTAATCGGCCAGGGGGCTACATGACGACCGTCTCGGAAATCGGCAATACCGACAGCCGGTGGGATGAGGAAATGGGAAAAGGACCCCACCTAGAGGTAAGGGCGCAATACAGTCTGCCTGACAGAACAAATGTCACAAATACATAGGGGTATTCGGAACAATATTCCTAAAAGAGACACAATGTAAACAAGCACCCGTTCTGGAGGTGGTTCGTGAAGCATCTAATCCATCGGGAATTGAAGTTTATATTGTAAATCGGCGTAATGGTAAATATAGTCATTGTTGTAGTATACATTAAGTACCGCTTGTCGCCACACGAGTGCAGTGTCTACCCATTAATGAGCGTCGTCAAGTTTGATTGGCTGTCACGGCCAAACGGTTTTGAATTTGAGAAAGCGGTTTGATACATTTGTTCAGCTTGGTCGGAAGATCATTTTTGCCAAGTTCTATGAAGATTGGACATTGTAGTGTTCTCGTGCAGTGTGTTGTAACCCTGACTTAACACAGAGTTAAACCGTAGCCAATGAAGACAGAGTCGTAGTAAGGTTGACCATTTACTGTCACAATTCCTCATGAACAGACGGTGAAAACTGCAAATAAAAGAATACAAAAATACTGAATGTACATTTGACTAAACAGCATGTTGTACATAGTTGTAAATAATAATATGAACTGTCTAACACTGCATGAAGACATTCTGATGCCAATTGCATTGATTTTAGTTTGTACACAATTGCTAACCAAAACGTTTTTAACAACACATCAAACATTATTTTTAAATAAATCCACTCTAATATATTATCTTAAACATGTCTTGCATTGATTAAACAAACTTACGGCATTGCCTCTTAGATGCTTTCATGTGGATGCTAGCGGATTACAATCAGAAGATGCACATGTCTGCCATTCCTTCTACAGAGGTAAGATTTTTAACAGGAAATTACGTCACAGGAAGTGACTAAACCGGAAGTGAAATAATAACAAACCTAAAACGGCAAAATAATATGAATTTATACATTGGCTTATTTTAACTGTAAAGTAATTATTCACATCCGTTTTTACATATACATATTTAAGAAATCAATGTAAGAATATTAAATGAGTGCCAGGAGAGACAACACAGACATAATTTGTGGCCTGTGGAAATTTTCAACTGATTTTGACAACTTGCAACATGGCGGCCAAGTTCTGATGCAATGAGAAATAATTCATAAGCTACATAAGGAGGTCTGGCAGTATCCTCAGACATTAAAAATAAGTTTGAAATGTACTCATGTGAAGAGAGAGGAGTTAAAACACGTCTTCATTAATTATAGCTTCCCCTATAGGTCAATGGTCACCAAATTCATTGAGTGTCCCCCTGATGATGTTATGGGTCTATGTATCAAGTTTGGTTATGATATGTCAAAGGGATGCTGAGATATTGGCGTGTTTCCGGTTTGGCGGGTTCGCGGTCGAATATCATTGGCTGTCGCGGATATTTCTGCAAGAAATAATATACTAGCTATACGGGGAGGTCTAATAGTATCACTAGACATTGAAAATAAGTTTTAAATGGACTCATGTGAAGAGAAAGGAGTCAAAACACATCGACATTAATAACAGCGCCACCTAGAGGTCAAAGGTCACCAAATTCATCCAGTGTAACCTTTATGGGGTCATGGGTCTATGTACCAAGGTTGGTTATGATATGTCAAAGAACTGCTGAGATATGGGCTTACTTCCGGTTTGGCCGCTGCGCTGCAAAATTTGATTGGCTTTAGCGGGCAAACGGTTTTGAATTTGACAAATCTATTCGATGTTTTTCATCAAGGATGGCCAGAAGATCATGTGTGCCAAGTTTCGAGATGATTGGACAAGATTTGTGATAGGAGTAGCATTTTGAAGGTTTTTGACATAAACCAAGATGGCGGACATATACGTCATGGCGCAATGACGTCATAGGATGTGTTGAACTGGGCTTGGTTCAAGGAATCCAATGATACCTGGTTTGTGAAAATTGGTCGAATAGGTCAAAAGTTATGAACATGAATGCATGCCCAACTTTGACCTGTTGGTGGCGCTAGAGCTGTTGGGCTAGCGACCTTAGATTGGCTTAATGGGCTAATGGGGCAGTCCTGAACAAGTGTGCCAAATTTCACAACTTTTCGCCAAGCGGTTCTATGGGCTGCCATTGACTCCAATGGCAGCATAATAATAATAATAAATATAGCTGCGAGCAGCAATGTGGGTGTCAAGCATAATCGGACTCGGTAGGCTAATTCTGCCGGATGGACGCAATCGGCCAGGGGGCTACATGACGACCGCCTCGGAAATCGGCAATACCGACAGCCGGTGGGATGAGTAAATGGGAAAAGGACCCCACCTAGAGGTAAGGGCGCAATACAGTCTGCCTGACAGAACAAATGTCACAAATACATAGGGGTATTCGGAACAATATCTCTAAAAGAGACACAATGTAAACAAGCATCCGTTCTGGAGGTGGTTCGTGAAGCATCTAATCCAGAGGGAATTGCAGTTTATATAGTAGGTGGGCGGAATGGTAAATTTAGTCATTGTTGCATTATACATTAAGTACCGCTTGACGCCACACGAGTGCAGTGTCTGCCCATTAATGAGCGCCACACGAGTGCAGTGTCTACCCATTAATGAGCAACGTCAAGTTTGATTGGCTGTCACGGCCAAACGGTTTTGAATTTGAGAAAGCTGTTTAATACATTTGTTCAGCTTGGTCGGAAGATCATATATGCAAAGTTTCATGAAGATTGGACATAATTTGTGGCCTGTGGGAATTTACAACTAATTTTGACAACTTTCAACATGGCGGCCAAGTTCTGATGTTACAATGAGAAATAATTTATAAGCTATATAAGGAGGTCTGGCAGTATCCTCAGACATTAGAAATAAGTTTGAAATGTACTCATGTGAAGAGAGAGGAGTTAAAACACGTCTTCATTAATTATAGCGCCCCCTAGAGGTCAATGGTCACCAAATTCATTAAGCGTCCCCATGATGATGTTATGGGTCTATGTTTCAAGTTTGGTTATGATTTGTCAAAGGGATGCTGAGAAATTGCCGTGTTTCCGGTTTGGCGGCTTCGCGGTCGAATATCATTGGCTCTCGCGGATATTTCTGCGAGAAATAATATACTAGCTATACGGGGAGGTCTGATAGTATCACTAGACATTGAAAATAAGTTTTAAATGTACTCATGTGAAGAGAGAGGAGTCAAAACACATCGACATTAATAACAGCGCCCCCTAGAGGTCAAATCTCACCAAATTTATTCAGTGTCACCTTTCTGGGGTCATGGGTCTATGTACCAAGGTTGGTTATGATATGTCAAAGGGCTGCTGAGATATGGGCTTACATCCGGTTTGGCGGCTACGCCGCCAAATTTGATTTGCTGTAGCGGGCAAACGGTTTTGAATCAATCGATCAATTCGATGTTTTGTATCAAGCATGGCCAGAAGATCATGTGTGCCAAGTTTCGAGATGATTGGACAAGATTTGTGATAGAAGTAGCATTTTGAGGGTTTTTGACATAAACCAAGATGGCGGACATATACGTCATGGCGCAATGACGTCATAGGGTGTGTTGAACTGGGCTTGGTTCAAGGAATCCAATGATACCTGGTTTGTGAATATTGGTCGAATAAGTCGAAAGTTATGAACATGAATGCATGTCCAACTTTGACCTGTTGGTGGCGCTAGAGCTGTTGGGCTAGCGACCTGAGATTGGCTTAATGGGCTAATGGGGCTGTCCTGAACCATTGTGCCAAATTTCACAACTTTTCGCCAAGCGGTTCTATGGGCTGCCATTGACTCCAATGGCAGCATAATAATAATAATAATAATAAGAATTCGTACGAAAACAATAGGTTGTCTCGCAACATAGTTGCTTGACACCCAAATATAGCTGCGAGCAGCAATGTGGGTGTCAAGCATAATGGGACTCGGTAAGCTAATTTTGCCGGGCGGACGTAATCGGCCAGGGGGCTACATGACGACCGTCTCGGAAATCGGCAATACCGACAGCCGGTGGGATGAGGAAATGGGAAAAGGACCCCACCTAGAGGTAAGGGCGCAATACAGTCTGCCTGACAGAACAAATGTCACAAATACATAGGGGTATTCGGAACAATATTCCTAAAAGAGACACAATGTAAACAAGCACCCGTTCTGGAGGTGGTTCGTGAAGCATCTAATCCATCGGGAATTGAAGTTTATATTGTAAATCGGCGTAATGGTAAATATAGTCATTGTTGTAGTATACATTAAGTACCGCTTGTCGCCACACGAGTGCAGTGTCTACCCATTAATGAGCGTCGTCAAGTTTGATTGGCTGTCACGGCCAAACGGTTTTGAATTTGAGAAAGCGGTTTGATACATTTGTTCAGCTTGGTCGGAAGATCATTTTTGCCAAGTTCTATGAAGATTGGACATTGTAGTGTTCTCGTGCAGTGTGTTGTAACCCTGACTTAACACAGAGTTAAACCGTAGCCAATGAAGACAGAGTCGTAGTAAGGTTGACCATTTACTGTCACAATTCCTCATGAACAGACGGTGAAAACTGCAAATAAAAGAATACAAAAATACTGAATGTACATTTGACTAAACAGCATGTTGTACATAGTTGTAAATAATAATATGAACTGTCTAACACTGCATGAAGACATTCTGATGCCAATTGCATTGATTTTAGTTTGTACACAATTGCTAACCAAAACGTTTTTAACAACACATCAAACATTATTTTTAAATAAATCCACTCTAATATATTATCTTAAACATGTCTTGCATTGATTAAACAAACTTACGGCATTGCCTCTTAGATGCTTTCATGTGGATGCTAGCGGATTACAATCAGAAGATGCACATGTCTGCCATTCCTTCTACAGAGGTAAGATTTTTAACAGGAAATTACGTCACAGGAAGTGACTAAACCGGAAGTGAAATAATAACAAACCTAAAACGGCAAAATAATATGAATTTATACATTGGCTTATTTTAACTGTAAAGTAATTATTCACATCCGTTTTTACATATACATATTTAAGAAATCAATGTAAGAATATTAAATGAGTGCCAGGAGAGACAACACAGACATAATTTGTGGCCTGTGGAAATTTTCAACTGATTTTGACAACTTGCAACATGGCGGCCAAGTTCTGATGCAATGAGAAATAATTCATAAGCTACATAAGGAGGTCTGGCAGTATCCTCAGACATTAAAAATAAGTTTGAAATGTACTCATGTGAAGAGAGAGGAGTTAAAACACGTCTTCATTAATTATAGCTTCCCCTATAGGTCAATGGTCACCAAATTCATTGAGTGTCCCCCTGATGGTGTTATGGGTCTATGTATCAAGTTTGGTTATGATATGTCAAAGGGATGCTGAGATATTGGCGTGTTTCCGGTTTGGCGGGTTCGCGGTCGAATATCATTGGCTGTCGCGGATATTTCTGCAAGAAATAATATACTAGCTATACGGGGAGGTCTAATAGTATCACTAGACATTGAAAATAAGTTTTAAATGGACTCATGTGAAGAGAAAGGAGTCAAAACACATCGACATTAATAACAGCGCCACCTAGAGGTCAAAGGTCACCAAATTCATCCAGTGTAACCTTTATGGGGTCATGGGTCTATGTACCAAGGTTGGTTATGATATGTCAAAGAACTGCTGAGATATGGGCTTACTTCCGGTTTGGCCGCTGCGCTGCAAAATTTGATTGGCTTTAGCGGGCAAACGGTTTTGAATTTGACAAATCTATTCGATGTTTTTCATCAAGGATGGCCAGAAGATCATGTGTGCCAAGTTTCGAGATGATTGGACAAGATTTGTGATAGGAGTAGCATTTTGAAGGTTTTTGACATAAACCAAGATGGCGGACATATACGTCATGGCGCAATGACGTCATAGGATGTGTTGAACTGGGCTTGGTTCAAGGAATCCAATGATACCTGGTTTGTGAAAATTGGTCGAATAGGTCAAAAGTTATGAACATGAATGCATGCCCAACTTTGACCTGTTGGTGGCGCTAGAGCTGTTGGGCTAGCGACCTTAGATTGGCTTAATGGGCTAATGGGGCAGTCCTGAACAAGTGTGCCAAATTTCACAACTTTTCGCCAAGCGGTTCTATGGGCTGCCATTGACTCCAATGGCAGCATAATAATAAATATAGCTGCGAGCAGCAATGTGGGTGTCAAGCGTAATCGGACTCGGTAGGCTAATTCTGCCGGATGGACGCAATTGGCCTGGGGGCTACATGACGACCGCCTCGGAAATCGGCAATACCGACAGCCGGTGGGATGAGTAAATGGGAAAAAGGACCCCACCTAGAGGTAAGGGCGCAATGCAGTCTGCCTGACAGAACAAATGTCACAAATACATAGGGGTATTCGGAACAATATCCCTAAAAGAGACACCATGTAAACAAGCATCCCTTCTGGAGGTGGTTCGTGAAGCATCTGATCCAGTGGGAATTGCAGTTTATATTTTAAGTGGGCGGAATGGTAAATATAGTCATTGTTGCATTATACATTAAGTACCGCTTATCGCCACACGAGTGCAGTGTCTACCCATTAATGAGCGCCGTCAAGTTTGATTGCCTGTCACGGCCAAACGGTTTTGAATTTGAGAAAGCTGTTTAACACATTAGTTCAGCTTGGTCTGAAGATCATATATGCAGAGTTTCATGAAGATTGGACATAATTTGTGGCCTGTGGGAATTTACAACTGATTTTGACAACTTTCAACATGGCGGCCAAGTTCTGATGTTGCAATGAGAAATAATTTATATGCTATATGAGTAGGTCTGACAGTATCATCAGACATTGAAAATAAGTTTGAAATGTACTCATGTGAAGAGAGAGGAGTTAAAACACGTCTTCATTAATTATAGCGCCCCCTAGCGGTCAATGGTCACCAAATTCTTTGAGTGTCCCCATGATTATGTTATGGGTCAATGTATCAAGTTTGGTTATGATATGTCAAAGGGCTGCAGAGATATTGGCATGTTTCCGGTTTTCCGGCTTCGCGCTCGAATATCATTGGCTGTCGCGGATATTTCTGCAAGACGTAATATATGAGCTATATGGGGAGGTCTGATAGTATCACCAGACATTGAAAATAAGTTTTAAATGTACTCATGTGAAGAGAGAGGAGTCAAAACACATCGACATTAATAACAGCGCCACCTAGAGGTCAAGGGTCACCAAATTCATTCAGTGTCACCGTGATGCGGTCATGGGTCTCTCTACCAAGGTTGGTTATGATAGGTCAAAGGGCTTCTGAGATATGGGCTTACTTCCGGTTTGGCAACTTGGCGGTTAAATTTGATTGGCTTTAGCGGACAAACGGTTTTGAATTTGACAAATCTATTCGATGTTTTTTATCAAGCATGGCCAGAAGATCATGTGTGTCAAGATTCGAGATGATTGGACAAGATTTGTGATAGAAGTAGCATTTTAAAGGTTTTTGACATAAACCAAGATGGCGGA
Organism: Gadus morhua; assembly: GCF_902167405.1. Taxonomy (NCBI): domain Eukaryota; kingdom Metazoa; phylum Chordata; class Actinopteri; order Gadiformes; family Gadidae; genus Gadus; species Gadus morhua. The sequence goes on from NC_044056.1 coordinate 23,659,165, forward strand.
AATATACGTAATGGCACAATGACGTCATAGGGTGTGTTGAACTGGGCTTGGTTCAAGAAATCCAATGATACCTGGTTTGTGAATATTGGTCGAATAGCTCGAAAGTTATGAACATGAATGCATGCCCAAATTTGACCTGTTGGTGGCGCTAGAGCTGTTGGGCTAGCGACCTGAGATTGGCTTAATGGGCTAATGGGGCTGTCCTGAACCAGTGTGCCAAATTTCACAACTTTTCGCCAAGCGGTTCTATGGGCTACCATTGACTCCAATGGCAGCATAATAATAATAATAATAATAAGAATTCGTACAATAACAATAGGTTGTCTCGCAACATAGTTGCTTGACACCCAATAATAATAATAAGAATTCGTACAATAACAATAGGTTGTCTCGCAACATAGTTGCTTGACACCCAATAATAAGAATTCGTACGAAAACAATAGGTTGTCTCGCAACATAGTTGCTTGACACCCAATAAGAATTCGTACGAAAACAATAGGTTGTCTCGCAACATAGTTGCTTGACACCCAATAATAATAAGAATTCGTACAATAACAATAGGTTGTCTCGCAACATAGTTGCTTGACACCCAATTCGTACAATAACAATAGGTTGTCTCGCAACATAGTTGCTTGACACCCAAATATAGCTGCGAGCAGCAATGTGGGTGTCAAGCATAATCGGACTCGGTAGGCTTATTCTGCCGGATGGACGCAATCGGCCAGGGGGCTACATGACGACCGCCTCGGAAATCGGCAATACCGACAGCCGGTGGGATGAGTAAATGGGAAAAGGACCCCACCTAGAGGTAAGGGGGCAATGCAGTCTGCCTGACAGAACAAATGTCACAAATACATAGGGGTATTCGGAACAATATCAACAAAATAATTTACAAGATATATGGGGAGGTCTGACAGTATCATTAAACATTGATAATAAGTTTGAAATGTACTCATGTGAAGAGAGAGGAGTTAAAACACGTCTTCATTAATTATAGCGCCCCCTAGAGGTCAATGGTCACGAAATTCATTGAGTGTCCCCATAATGATGTTATGGGTCTATGTATCAAGTTTGGTTATGATTTGTCCAAGGGATACTGAGATATTGGCGTTTTTCCAGTTTGGCGGCTTCGCGGTTGAATATCATTGGCTGTCGCGGATATTTGTGCAAGTTATAATATACTAGCTATACGGGGAGGTCTGATAGTATCACCAGACATTGAAAATAAGTTGTAAATGTACTCATGTGAAGGGAAAGAGGTCAAAACACATGGACATTAATAACAGCGCCCCCTACAGGTCAAAGGTCACCAAATTAAATCAGTGTCACCTTTATGAGGCCATGGGTCTATATACCAAGTCTGGTTATGATATGTCAAAGGGATGCTGAGAAATCGGCTCACTTCCTGTTTGGCGGCTTCGCCGCCAAATTTGATTGGCTTTAGCGGGCAAACGGTTTTGATGATTGGACAAGATTTGTGATAGGAGTAGCATTTTGAAGGTTTTTGACATAAACCAAGATGGCGGACATATACGTCATGGCGCAATGACGTCATAGGGTTTGTTGAACTGGGCTTGGTTCAAGGAATCCAATGATACCTGGTTTGTGAAAATTGGTCGAATAGGTCAAAAGTTATGAACATGAATGCATGCCCAACTTTGACCTGTTGGTGGCGCTAGAGCTGTTGGGCTAGCGACCTTAGATTGGCTTAATGGGCTAATGGGGCAGTCCTGAACAAGTGTGCCAAATTTCACAACTTTTCGCCAAGCGGTTCTATGGGCTGCCATTGACTCCAATGGCAGCATAATAATAATAAATATAGCTGCGAGCAGCAATGTGGGTGTCAAGCATAATCGGACTCGGTAGGCTTATTCTGCCGGATGGACGCAATCGGCCAGGGGGCTACATGACGACCGCCTCGGAAATCGGCAATACCGACAGCCGGTGGGATGAGTAAATGGGAAAAGGACCCCACCTAGAGGTAAGGGGGCAATGCAGTCTGCCTGACAGAACAAATGTCACAAATACATAGGGGTATTCGGAACAATATCCCTAAAAGAGACACCATGTAAACAAGCATCCCTTCTGGAGGTGGTTCGTGAAGCATCTGATCCAGTGGGAATTGCAGTTTATATTTTAAGTGGGCGGAATGGTAAATATAGTCATTGTTGCATTATACATTAAGTACCGCTTATCGCCACACGAGTGCAGTGTCTACCCATTAATGAGCGCCGTCAAGTTTGATTGCCTGTCACGGCCAAACGGTTTTGAATTTGAGAAAGCTGTTTAACACATTAGTTCAGCTTGGTCTGAAGATCATATATGCAGAGTTTCATGAAGATTGGACATAATTTGTGGCCTGTGGGAATTTACAACTGATTTTGACAACTTTCAACATGGCGGCCAAGTTCTGATGTTGCAATGAGAAATAATTTATATGCTATATGAGTAGGTCTGACAGTATCATCAGTCATTGAAAATAAGTTTGAAATGTACTCATGTGAAGAGAGAGGAGTTAAAACACGTCTTCATTAATTATAGCGCCCCCTAGCGGTAAATGGTCACCAAATTCTTTGAGTGTCCCCATGATTATGGTATGGGTCAATGTATCTAGTTTGGTTATGATATGTCAAAGGGCTGCAGAGATATTGGCATGTTTCCGGTTTTCCGGCTTCGCGCTCGAATATCATTGGCTGTCGCGGATATTTCTGCAAGACGTAATATATGAGCTATATGGGGAGGTCTGATAGTATCACCAGACATTGAAAATAAGTTTTAAATGTACTCATGTGAAGAGAGAGGAGTCAAAACACATCGACATTAATAACAGCGCCACCTAGAGGTCAAGGGTCACCAAATTCATTCAGTGTCACCGTGATGCGGTCATGGGTCTCTCTACCAAGGTTGGTTATGATAGGTCAAAGGGCTTCTGAGATATGGGCTTACTTCCGGTTTGGCAACTTGGCGGTTAAATTTGATTGGCTTTAGCGGACAAACGGTTTTGAATTTGACAAATCTATTCGATGTTTTTTATCAAGCATGGCCAGAAGATCATGTGTGTCAAGATTCGAGATGATTGGACAAGATTTGTGATAGAAGTAGCATTTTGAAGGTTTTTGACATAAACCAAGATGGCGGAAATATACGTCATGGCACAATGACGTCATAGGGTGTGTTGAACTGGGCTTGGTTCAAGGAATCCAATGATACCTGGTTTGTGAAAATTGGTCGAATAGGTCAAAAGTTATGAACATGAATGCATGCCCAAATTTGACCTGTTGGTGGCGCTAGAGCTGTTGGGCTAGCGACCTTAGATTGGCTTAATGGGCTAATGGGGCAGTCCTGAACAAGTGTGCCAAATTTCACAACTTTTCGCCAAGCGGTTCTATGGGCTGCCATTGACTCCAATGGCAGCATAATAATAATAATAATAAGAATTCGTACAATAACAATAGGTTGTCTCGCAACATAGTTGCTTGACACCCAATAAATATAGCTGCGAGCAGCAATGTGGGTGTCAAGCATAATCGGACTCGGTAGGCTTATTCTGCCGGATGGACGCAATCGGCCAGGGGGCTACATGACGACCGCCTCGGAAATCGGCAATACCGACAGCCGGTGGGATGAGTAAATGGGAAAAGGACCCCACCTAGAGGTAAGGGGGCAATGCAGTCTGCCTGACAGAACAAATGTCACAAATACATAGGGGTATTCGGAACAATATCCCTAAAAGAGACACCATGTAAACAAGCATCCCTTCTGGAGGTGGTTCGTGAAGCATCTGATCCAGTGGGAATTGCAGTTTATATTTTAAGTGGGCGGAATGGTAAATATAGTCATTGTTGCATTATACATTAAGTACCGCTTATCGCCACACGAGTGCAGTGTCTACCCATTAATGAGCGCCGTCAAGTTTGATTGCCTGTCACGGCCAAACGGTTTTGAATTTGAGAAAGCTGTTTAACACATTAGTTCAGCTTGGTCTGAAGATCATATATGCAGAGTTTCATGAAGATTGGACATAATTTGTGGCCTGTGGGAATTTACAACTGATTTTGACAACTTTCAACATGGCGGCCAAGTTCTGATGTTGCAATGAGAAATAATTTATATGCTATATGAGTAGGTCTGACAGTATCATCAGTCATTGAAAATAAGTTTGAAATGTACTCATGTGAAGAGAGAGGAGTTAAAACACGTCTTCATTAATTATAGCGCCCCCTAGCGGTAAATGGTCACCAAATTCTTTGAGTGTCCCCATGATTATGGTATGGGTCAATGTATCTAGTTTGGTTATGATATGTCAAAGGGCTGCAGAGATATTGGCATGTTTCCGGTTTTCCGGCTTCGCGCTCGAATATCATTGGCTGTCGCGGATATTTCTGCAAGACGTAATATATGAGCTATATGGGGAGGTCTGATAGTATCACCAGACATTGAAAATAAGTTTTAAATGTACTCATGTGAAGAGAGAGGAGTCAAAACACATCGACATTAATAACAGCGCCACCTAGAGGTCAAGGGTCACCAAATTCATTCAGTGTCACCGTGATGCGGTCATGGGTCTCTCTACCAAGGTTGGTTATGATAGGTCAAAGGGCTTCTGAGATATGGGCTTACTTCCGGTTTGGCAACTTGGCGGTTAAATTTGATTGGCTTTAGCGGACAAACGGTTTTGAATTTGACAAATCTATTCGATGTTTTTTATCAAGCATGGCCAGAAGATCATGTGTGTCAAGATTCGAGATGATTGGACAAGATTTGTGATAGAAGTAGCATTTTGAAGGTTTTTGACATAAACCAAGATGGCGGAAATATACGTCATGGCACAATGACGTCATAGGGTGTGTTGAACTGGGCTTGGTTCAAGGAATCCAATGATACCTGGTTTGTGAAAATTGGTCGAATAGGTCAAAAGTTATGAACATGAATGCATGCCCAAATTTGACCTGTTGGTGGCGCTAGAGCTGTTGGGCTAGCGACCTTAGATTGGCTTAATGGGCTAATGGGGCAGTCCTGAACAAGTGTGCCAAATTTCACAACTTTTCGCCAAGCGGTTCTATGGGCTGCCATTGACTCCAATGGCAGCATAATAATAATAATAATAATAAGAATTCGTACAATAACAATAGGTTGTCTCGCAACATAGTTGCTTGACACCCAATAAATATAGCTGCGAGCAGCAATGTGGGTGTCAAGCATAATCGGACTCGGTAGGCTAATTCTGCCGGATGGACGCAATCGGCCAGGGGGCTACATGACGACCGCCTCGGAAATCGGCAATACCGACAGCCGGTGGGATGAGTAAATGGGAAAAGGACCCCACCTAGAGGTAAGGGCGCAATACAGTCTGCCTGACAGAACAAATGTCACAAATACATAGGGGTATTCGGAACAATATCTCTAAAAGAGACACAATGTAAACAAGCATCCGTTCTGGAGGTGGTTCGTGAAGCATCTAATCCAGAGGGAATTGCAGTTTATATAGTAGGTGGGCGGAATGGTAAATTTAGTCATTGTTGCATTATACATTAAGTACCGCTTGACGCCACACGAGTGCAGTGTCTGCCCATTAATGAGCGCCACACGAGTGCAGTGTCTACCCATTAATGAGCAACGTCAAGTTTGATTGGCTGTCACGGCCAAACGGTTTTGAATTTGAGAAAGCTGTTTAATACATTTGTTCAGCTTGGTCGGAAGATCATATATGCAAAGTTTCATGAAGATTGGACATAATTTGTGGCCTGTGGGAATTTACAACTAATTTTGACAACTTTCAACATGGCGGCCAAGTTCTGATGTTACAATGAGAAATAATTTATAAGCTATATAAGGAGGTCTGGCAGTATCCTCAGACATTAGAAATAAGTTTGAAATGTACTCATGTGAAGAGAGAGGAGTTAAAACACGCCTTCATTAATTATAGCGCCCCCTAGAGGTCAATGGTCACCAAATTCATTAAGCGTCCCCATGATGATGTTATGGGTCTATGTTTCAAGTTTGGTTATGATTTGTCAAAGGGATGCTGAGAAATTGCCGTGTTTCCGGTTTGGCGGCTTCGCGGTCGAATATCATTGGCTCTCGCGGATATTTCTGCGAGAAATAATATACTAGCTATACGGGGAGGTCTGATAGTATCACTAGACATTGAAAATAAGTTTTAAATGTACTCATGTGAAGAGAGAGGAGTCAAAACACATCGACATTAATAACAGCGCCCCCTAGAGGTCAAATCTCACCAAATTTATTCAGTGTCACCTTTCTGGGGTCATGGGTCTATGTACCAAGGTTGGTTATGATATGTCAAAGGGCTGCTGAGATATGGGCTTACATCCGGTTTGGCGGCTATGCCGCCAAATTTGATTTGCTGTAGCGGGCAAACGGTTTTGAATGAATCGATCAATTCGATGTTTTGTATCAAGCATGGCCAGAAGATCATGTGTGCCAAGTTTCGAGATGATTGGACAAGATTTGTGATAGAAGTAGCATTTTGAGGGTTTTTGACATAAACCAAGATGGCGGACATATACGTCATGGCGCAATGACGTCATAGGGTGTGTTGAACTGGGCTTGGTTCAAGGAATCCAATGATACCTGGTTTGTGAATATTGGTCGAATAAGTCGAAAGTTATGAACATGAATGCATGTCCAACTTTGACCTGTTGGTGGCGCTAGAGCTGTTGGGCTAGCGACCTGAGATTGGCTTAATGGGCTAATGGGGCTGTCCTGAACCATTGTGCCAAATTTCACAACTTTTCGCCAAGCGGTTCTATGGGCTGCCATTGACTCCAATGGCAGCATAATAATAATAATAATAATAAGAATTCGTACGAAAACAATAGGTTGTCTCGCAACATAGTTGCTTGACACCCAATAAGAATTCGTACAATAACAATAGGTTGTCTCGCAACATAGTTGCTTGACACCCAATAATAAGAATTCGTACAATAACAATAGGTTGTCTCGCAACATAGTTGCTTGACACCCAAATATAGCTGCGAGCAGCAATGTGGGTGTCAAGCATAATCGGACTCGGTAGGCTAATTCTGCCGGATGGACGCAATCGGCCAGGGGGCTACATGACGACCGCCTCGGAAATCGGCAATACCGACAGCCGGTGGGATGAATAAATGGGAAAAGGACCCCACCTAGAGGTAAGGGCGCAATGCAGTCTGCCTGACAGAACAAATGTCACAAATACGTAGGGGTATTCGGAACAATACCCCTAAAAGAGACACAATGTAAAGAAGCATCCGTTCTTGAGGTTGTTCGTGAAGCATCTAATCCAGTGGGAATTGCAGTTTATATTGTAGGTGGGCGGAATGGTGAATATAGTCATTGTTGCATTATACATTAAGTACCGCTTGTCGCCACACGAGTGCAGTGTCTACCCATTAATGAGCGCCGTCAAGTTTGATTGGCTGTCACGGCCAAACGGTTTTGAATTTGAGAAAGCTGTTTAATACACTTATTCAGCTCGGTCGGAAGATCATATATGCCAAGTTTCATGAAGATTGGACATAATATGTGGCCTGTGGAAATTTACAACTGATTTTGACAACTTCCAACATGGCGGCCAAGTTCTGATGTTGCAATGAGAAATAATTTTAAAGCTATATAAGGAGGTCTGGCAGTATCCTCAGACATTAAAAATAAGTTTGAAATGTACTCATGTGAAGAGAGAGGAGTTAAAACACGTCTTCATTAATTATAGCGCCCCCTAGAGGTCAATGGTCACCAAATTCATTAAGTGTCCCCAAGATGATGTTATGGGTCTATGTAACAAGTTTGGTTATGATATGTCAAAGGGATGCTTAGATATTGGCGTGTTTCCGGTTTGGCGGATTCGCGGTTGAATATCATTGGCTGTCGCGGATATTTCTGCAAGAAATAATATACTAGCTATACGGGGAGGTCTAATAGTATCACTAGACATTGAAAATAAGTTTTAAATTTACTCATGTGAAGAGAAAGGAGTCAAAACACATCGACATTAATAACAGCGCCACCTAGCGGTCAAAGGTCACCAAATTCATCCAGTGTAACCTTTATGGGGTCATGGGTCCATGTACCAAGGTTGGTTATGATATGTCCAAGGGCTGCTGAGATATGGGCTTACATCCGGTTTGGCGGCTTGGCTGCCAAATTTGATTGGCTCTAGCGGGCAAACGGTTTTGAAGTTGAAAGGTCTATCAGATGTTTTGTATCAAGCATGGCCAGAAGATCATTTCTGCCAAGTTTCGAGATGATTGGACAAGATTTGTGATAGAAGTAGCACTTTGAAGGTTTTTGACATAAACCAAGATGGCGGAAACATACGTCATGGCGCAATGACGTCATAGGGTTTGTTGAACTGGGCTTGGTTCAAGGAATCCAATGATACCTGGTTTGTGAATATTGGCCGAATAGGTCGAAAGTTATGAACATGAATGCATGTCCAACTTTGACCTGTTGGTGGCGCTAGAGCTGTTGGGCTAGCGATCTGAGATTGGGTTAATGGGCTAATGGGGCTGTCTTGAACCAGTGTGCCAAATTTCACAACTTTTCGCCAAGCGGTTCTATGGGCTGCCATAGACTCCCATGGCAGCGTAATAATAATAAGAACTCACACAAAAACAATAGGTTGTCTCGCAACGTAGTTGCTTGACACCCAATAATAGGAATTCGTACAATAACAATAGATTGTCTCGCAACATAGTTGCTTGACACCCAATTCATACAAAAACAATAGGTTGTCTCGCAACATAGTTGCTTGACACCCAATAATAATAGGAATTCGTACAAAAACAATAGGTTGTCTCGCAACATAGTTGCTTGACACCCAATAATAAGAATTCATACAAAAACAATAGGTTGTCTCGCAACATAGTTGCTTGACACCCAATAATAGGAATTCGTACAATAACAATAGGTTGTCTCGCAACATAGTTGCTTGACACCTAATTCGTACCATTATAATAGGTTGTCTCGCAACATAGTTGCTTGACACCCAATAAGAATTCGTACAATAACAATAGGTTGTCTCGCAACATAGTTGCTTGACACCCAATAAGAATTCGTACAATAACAATAGGTTGTCTCGCAACATAGTTGCTTGACACCCAATAAGAACTCATACAAAAACAATAGGTTGTCTCGCAACGTAGTTGCTTGACACTCAATTCGTACAATAACAATTGTTTGTCTCGCAACATAGTTGCTTGACACCAATAAGAATTCGTACGAAAACAATAGGTTGTCTCGCAACATAGTTGCTTGACACCCAATAATAAGAATTCATACAAAAACAATAGGTTGTCTCGCAACATAGTTGCTTGACACCCAATAATAGGAATTCGTACAATAACAATAGGTTGTCTCGCAACATAGTTGCTTGACACCCAATTCGTACCATTATAATAGGTTGTCTCGCAACATAGTTGCTTGACACCCAATAAGAATTCGTACAATAACAATAGGTTGTCTCGCAACATAGTTGCTTGACACCCAATAAGAACTCATACAAAAACAATAGGTTGTCTCGCAACGTAGTTGCTTGACACTCAATTCGTACAATAACAATTGTTTGTCTCGCAACATAGTTGCTTGACACCAATAAGAATTCGTACGAAAACAATAGGTTGTCTCGCAACATAGTTGCTTGACACCCAATAAGAATTCGTACAATAACAATAGGTTGTCTCGCAACATAGTTGCTTGACACCCAATAATAATAGGAATTCGTACAAAAACAATAGGTTGTCTCGCAACATAGTTGCTTGACACCCAATAATAGGAATTCATACAAAAACAATAGGTTGTCTCGCAACTTTGTTGCTTGACACCCAATAATAGGAATTCGTACAATAACAATAGGTTGTCTCGGAACATAGTTGCTTGACACCCAATAAGAACTCATACAAAAACAATAGGTTGTCTCGCAACGTAGTTGCTTGACACCCAATAATAGGAATTCGTACAGTAACAATAGGTTGTCTCGCAACATAGTTGCTTGACACCCAATAAGAACTCATACAAAAACAATAGGTTGTCTCGCAACGTAGTTGCTTGACACCCAATAATAGGAATTCGTACAATAACAATAGGTTGTCTCGCAACATAGTTGCTTGACACCCAATAATAGGAATTCGTACAATAACAATAGGTTGTCTCGCAACATAGTTGCTTGACACCCAATAATAGGAATTCGTACAATAACAATAGGTTGTCTCGGAACATAGTTGCTTGACACCCAATAATAAGAATTCGTACAATAATAATAGGTTGTCTCGCAACATAGTTGCTTGACACCCAATAATAGGAATTCGTACAAAAACAATAGGTTGTCTCGCAACATAGTTGCTTGACACCCAATAATAGGAATTCATACAAAAACAATAGGTTGTCTCGCAACTTTGTTGCTTGACACCCAATAATAGGAATTTGTACGAAAACAATAGGTTGTCTCGCAACATAGTTGCTTGACACCCAATAAGAATTCGTACAATAACAATAGGTTGTCTCGCAACATAGTTGCTTGACGCCCAATAAGAATTCGTACAATAACAATAGGTTGTCTCGCAACATAGTTGCTTGACACCCAATAAGAATTCGTACAATAACAATAGGTTGTCTCGCAACATAGTTGCTTGACACCCAATAAGAATTCATACAATAACAATAGGTTGTCTCGCAACTTTGTTGCTTGACACCCAATAAGAACTCATACAAAAACAATAGGTTGTCTCGCAACGTAGTTGCTTGACACCCAATAATAGGAATTTGTACAATAGCAATAGGTTGTCTCGCAACATAGTTGCTTGACACCCAATAAGAATTCGTACAAGAACAATAGGTTGTCTCGCAACATAGTTGCTTGACACCCAATAATAAAAATCCTTACAAAAACAATAGGGATCCAACCTGTTGGCTTGGACCCCTAAAAATAATAAAAATCCTTACAAAAACAACAGGTTGGAACTCTATTGTTTTTGTAAGGATTTTTAAAGTGGGACTACAGCCCAAACCGTAAATGGTGCACACGCGCCAATTGCATGACTAGAACCAGGTCCGGCACCGCTACTCAGATAACAAAATCCAGACACGCCGGTGGCGCTATACCAAGGAATACGCGTTTGGGGCTATAACTCCCACGCCAAACCTCCCACATTCAAAACCTTATACACACAGATGCACTGGAGTCTGCTGCAACTTTTGGCATAGGCCACGCCCATTTGCGTTTTTTCCCTACTCCTCCCACATTTCTTGACCAATCGACACCAAACTTTGCACACGACATCTTCAGACGCACACGCAAAGAATGCATGGAACACTTTTTTGATGCGACCTTCGACGACGAAACGGTAGCGTTTTGAATATTGGTTTATTAGCTAAATTAGACGTGGAATATCAAAAATCCAAAGAAATCCAAAATTAGACATCGTATCGAGTCCAAATTTAAAAAAATCGGGAAATTTCGCCATTAGGGGGCGCAATAAACGAGGAAATTGTACATCTTCTACAAAATTTCGCCGCGAAAACGCTACACTGACTTCTCGCTACTCCTACCACAGTCAAATCCTTTGTATCCACAGGTTCAGGGTAGCGTTTTGAACACATGCTTCGCGTTGTTCCGGCGAAACGCACATTTCTTTTCGCGTTGTGCCGGCGAAATGCACACTTCTTGGACCCCTGCATAACTGCTTGCAGTTGGGGACATATGTAACAGACTGTTCTGTGTTTAGTCTGGAAAAGGAGGTGTGTCCTTCTTGAGTTGCCGTAAGGGGGAAGTTCGGTGAAGGTTACGGCTGATGTGTTGTGTGGGGGAGGGGAGATTAAAAGTGAAGCGGAGTTGGCTGCTGAACGCACTACCTCGTCTCCGGACCTGTTCATTGTTTTGTATAATTACTACAGTATAGTCGAACCCAGAACGCTCGGCTACAGTACCATGTTCAACATTTTGAGCAATGTATAATTTTATTATTAATTAATTAATTCATTAATTAATCAATGACATTGATAAATAGTATGGTGTGTAGCCTCAGATGTTCTGCTGAAAAGTAAGGGAATATTGGGTCACTGGCATCTCAGTCAATTTCAGTTGAAATCATCCTTCATTTGGCTTTAGCTAAGAATATAACAAAAGGATCAAAGGATAACTGAAGATTTTAACTTTAAATGCTACACGGGGGACCATCCTCCCCCCTGAAATAATGAACATGAAAGCATTGACGCAGATTCCCCCGACTGTGTCACTAATGACCAGGCAATGAACTTCCTCGACTGCTCAGAATCATCCTTGAGAGGTGTGGGGCATCTCAGGATCAGTTACTGCAAGACGTGAGCATCATTATTGTGAGGTGTTTAAAGGCTGTTTAGTCACGTGGGCTGTCTCCTGCGGTGAGGCTGGGTCATGAACCCTGTCCCTGTCCCCGCTGACTTCCTGAATGTAAACTAATCTTCTGAACCAATGTAGCATTGCTAAGAGGCAAGGTCCCAAACACGCTGTTTAAAAATAACTTGTATTGTCGATTTTTTCCTGTTTATCTTCTGCTGTCTGTTTATCATCTAATCCAAATATTTGAAGGCATCCTTACACATTGGACTAAATTAAACTAGAATCATCATGTTTATATTCAAGATTGTTTGGTTATGCTAGATGAACTAAGCCTGCGGTAACACTGCAGTGGGGAAGAGGATGAAACAGATGTACAATCCCAGATTCAGCAGGGGGTCATTTTCTGACACGAAGAATATGTGCAGTGTCAAATGTGGATCACCTTTACTGCTGAGGTCTAGTTCTTTAAAGGGATCTATAGATTTGAAGAGCTTTATTGGCGTGGAAAACTAACCTTCAACTTCACTTAAACCTGTTGATTCACAATGCCAAGTACAACATTTAAAATAAAAGAAAGCATCACATACAAGAAATATATATACAAAAAAACAATCATTTTAAATATATATATTAAATCCGTTAAAAACTAAGAATAATAAGACCCTTATTATGTACGTATTAACACTAATTTGTGTTAATAAGACTTTCTATAAGCGTTAACAATAACATAATAATCATGTTTATTGTGGGTTATAAGACTTTTAGAAGCACTTAGAAGAAACTCATTAACTATTTAATGATTGCTTAATAGCATTAATAATAGTCTTATGAGTTTCTTATAGTTGTTAATAAACACATTACAAACCAATATATTGAGTCTTACTAACTTAACTATTATGTCATTGTAAAAACTATACTACGGTTTACAAATGATTATTAGGGTTAATAAGTCCTTTATTAAACAGTTAATTATGGATTTTGCAGATACGGGATCTAAAGCTATCTGTTTCACTATAAGTTATCTGGTTCACTTGCACCTCTCTGTAACTATAGTGGTTCTGTGGAGTGCCTTACTGATAACCTCAACATTGCCTTGTCTGTTGCCATTGTTTCAGTTGCTCCGTACGTAACTAAAAAACGAACATTGAAAAAACCAGCTCCTTGGTTTGATGCAGAAACTTGCATTTTGAAGCGAAATTGCAGGATCCTTGAACGCAAATGGCGCTCGACTAAACTTGAGGTCTTTCATCTTGCATGGCATAATAGTCTGATCACCTATAAGGGTGCGCTGACTATCGCCAGGAACGCCTACTTTTCTAGTATCATTAATTTGAATAGAAATAATCCTAAGTTTCTTTTTGACACGGTGAGGAGTCTCACTCAGAAACAGAATCAGACCGTAGGCTCCTCGATCTCGGCAGGTGAATTCATGGATTTCTTTGAGAATAAGATTCAATCAATTAGAGAGGAAATTGATGCTTACCGGGCGGCTAATCCTACACATCCTGTGGGGCAGGATGGGGTTCTGCCAAATAGGATGGTGAATTCTGACGCAACTCTTTTGGAGTTTAAGGCGATTTCCTTGGTGGAACTTGAAAGGGTGATAAAGGCCTCAAAGCCAACAACTTGTATGTTGGATCCGCTCCCTTCTAGGTTTCTTAAGGATCTTTTTCCAACGGTGGGGCCTGTTATCCTCTTGCTTATGAATCTTTCGTTTTCAACAGGAATTGTTCCTTCCAATTTCAAGGCTGCGGTGTTAAAACCGCTACTCAAAAAGCCTGGCCTAGATCCTGAATTAGTCAGGAACTATCGGCCTATATCGAATCTGCCCTTCTTGTCTAAGGTACAGGAAAGGATTGTAGCAAAGCAAATTGTTGATTATTTGACGAGGAATAATCTCTTCGAACCTTTCCAGTCGGGGTTCAGGACTTTCCACTCAACTGAAACTGCTATTACAAGAGTTGTAAATGACATCCTTCTTGCTTTGGATAAAAATACAAGCACAATGCTTGTGATGTTGGATCTGAGCGCTGCGTTTGATACGATTGACCATAGCACTCTTCTCCACCGTCTTGAACACTATGTTGGTTTCGGGGGTCCGGCTCTTGGTTGGCTTGAATCGTACCTCACAGATAGAACCCAATTTGTGCTTCATGAGGGTGCAGAATCGAAGCATTGTAAATTGCGCTTTGGCGTACCACAAGGGTCGGTTCTTGGTCCATTGCTTTTTGCAATTTATATGCTTCCCCTCGGTGACGTTATCCGCGGCTTCGGAATTAGTTTCCATTGCTATGCGGATGACACCCAGCTCTACATTCCTGTAGATTCCGGGGATTCTGCCCAGATTCAAAAGGTTGAGTCCTGTTTGGCTGCTGTGAAGGGCTGGATGTCACAAAACTTCCTACAGCCTTATTCTGGGAAGACAGAGCTGATGATTATCGGCTCGAAGCGGGACCGGGAAAAGTTTGAGGATGTCTCTCTGTGGTTGGATGGCTTCGCCATCCCACAGAGTGCATCCGTCAGAAATCTTGGTGTCTTGTTTGACCCTCAACTATGCTTTGATCAGCATATAAGAAGTATAACTAGAATTGCCTTTTTCCATTTGAGAAACATTGCAAGAATCAGATCAATGTTATCTGTAGTGGATGCAGAGACACTGATTCATGCGTTTGTCTCGTCAAGATTGGACTATTGCAATGCATTGTTCTCGGGATTACCGAACTCTACTATAAAGAGTCTACAGCTGGTACACAATGCGGCAGCTAGATTGCTGACCAGAACGAGAAAGTTTGATCATATTACACCTATTCTCGCCTCTTTACATTGGCTACCAATTACTTTCAGATCAGACTTTAAGGTGCTATTGCTGACCTATAAAGCCTTGCATGGACTATCTCCATTGTACCTGAAGGACCTGATCATTCCTTATAGTCCTTCTCGGTCTCTCCGGTCTTCGGGAGCCGGCCTTCTTTCATTGCCGAAGGTTAAAAAGAAATCGGCTGGACAGAGAGCGTTTTCCTATCGAGCCCCCTTTTTATGGAATAGGCTGCCATCAGCGATCAGGGAAGCTGACTCTGTGGAGCTATTCAAAGGGATGCTCAAAACGCACCTCTACAATCTTGCATTTGGAGTGTGAAAACAACAGATGCGTAGTGAAGACTACTCTGTCTGCTTGTGCTTTTCTTATTACATTATACATTCCCACTATGTACTTTTCCGTTCTAATTCACTTTTCTGTCAGTTGTAGCGTGCTGCGGGTGCTGGACTGGATGCCTGGACTCTCCTCATGGATAACCGGCCAGAACCCCATCACCATTTTAATATGATGTACATGTATTTACCTGTATGCCAATTGTGGCACTCATTGCACTCCTGACCATCCCTGGAAGAAGGGATCCCCTACACTGCGTTTCTTCTCAAGATTTCTTCCTTGCTGATTCAAGGGAGTTTTTTCTTGCCCGTGTGGGGGCATGGGTAAAGGGGGGTGTCACAAATATTTGGCCTGTTAAAGCCCTTTGAGACTGTAATGGTGATTAAGGGCTATATAAATAAAATTGAATTGAATTGAATTAAAGCAGGAACAATGCTAATTAAGGTTAATAAGTCCTTTAATATACACTTATTAACAGTTAATGAGTACTATATGTTGTCAAGGTTGATAAAATAAAGAAACGACATACTGTAAATACAATGTTAGCATTGAAAACTTCAGATGAACTTCACTTCGATGAAAATAATCTTGAACATCAACATTTCAATTAAACAGACTCGGATGAATCCGAGTCTGATATCTCCATGGCCTCAGGGGATGGTTAAGAATACTTCTGGCTGGTCTTTCTTGTTACTGTATGTAGCGCTTCTCTGGGGCCAGTAGTATAAAAAGCACTAAATATCTACCTAGATTCGAAGGAGAGGTATCCTAAGTTGAACAAATGAACAGTTTATTGCCTCATAATCGTCATGGAACAACCACAATATAAAGCAATGAAAAATGAAAAAAGAAGAGTAGGTTGTTTGGAAATTGTCTGTTTCTTGTAGAATAACTCAGTCCTTTCAGTGTGTGTAATGTAAAGATCCAGGATATAGTCCATTTTGTCCAATGAAATGGTGTGTGCTTGAAGATTCCACGAGTTCTGGATCTTACATGTACTGTATCTCTAATCTAACTTACTACCTGTCTACCTGATGGGCAGGACTTGGGTCTGATGTCTTCTTGATAAGGGAATCAGGTTCGGTCTAGACAAGGGCGTCAGTTTGTTTTTAGAAGTGGTGAGGGATGGGCATTCGATTAAGTTGTCTTAGTCTATCGTCGGGAGAATTAACGATCAATTAGTCGATTGATCGTTAATATATTACATTCAAATTTAGCTTTCCGACCAAGTATAACAGCCCCGGGACTTTTAACTATACATGTATCACTCCGCTGTTTATGTTCTGCTAGCTAGTGTGTGTGTGTGTTGCTTTGCAACAGTTCTGTCCCAGTCGCGGATTCATTTATGTTGGCCGTGCCTAATAAATAATTAAATAAATAAAACAAATGTTAACTAATTAATGGTGCTTGTAGAACTGTTGTATAAAAGCAATATCACACTCGAGGTCGTGCTGTTGTATTCAGGGGCGGAGTGGGACACTAATAGCCACCGGGAGAATCCTCCCCGGTCCGGCCCTCCCTCCCCCCCGCCAACAATGTTTTTTTTCTTTTTTTTTTCAGTAATAAAAAAAAAATCGGTAAAAATTAGTGATATAATTATAATTAAGAAAATAAAGATGTGTAAAATAGGCCACAGTTCTGCTCTGTGCGGAAGAGAATTGGCACTCCGAGAATTGGCGCACTTCCTTACAAGACCGGTAACCATAGCAACGCCGGTAAACAAAAGCAAGCAACCACAAACTTGCTCGCCTTCTCTGTCTGACGTGTCTTTAGGGTCATGCCATTAGACGTGGGGCCGCTCATATATCCCCCTACATTTCCGAAATGGACTTGCCTTGCAAGCTGTTTATTGGATAAACGCATTTCCCAATCCCAGGAGTCTTTGCTCCATTCTACGTCAATTCATGAACCAACAAATCAAAGTAAACTGTAGTTCGTATTATTTATTTATGGCTATGAAAGTTCTGTAACGCCTGAATAATGAAGAATTAAATGAAGTAAAAAAAAATAAGATAAAAAAAAAAACATGAATGAGACATAGAGAGTAAGCAAGTGGTATAAATATTGGTTGGATGTTCCCGAGACATATATTGTTTATTTCAGGGTTTTTCACGGCGTCTCGACCGTCTCGGGCCGGTCCACCTGACCTCGCTGGCCGGCCGGCCGACCGGGAAATCTCCCGATCGTCCCGACGGCCACTCCGCCTCTGGTTGTAGTGAATATCAGCACAGCTGTGATTATCTTCGGCACAATCCAGGCCCGGTTCTACGGGGGTGCATAAGCATGCATTGCACCCCCAAAAAAAATGTTTGCACCCTCAATTGAAAAAAAATAAAAAAGATTATTTTTTTTATAAATATGATAAAAAATAATAAAATACTTGCTCACAAAACAAATTGTAATGAAACCTGTGACAATTTCCATTAAATACCGTTGAGATATCAGTATCCAACATCACTCTGACTGTTCACCAAACTGACAAAATCCCTCCGCATTTATGTATGGTGTTTTGTTTATATGTTGCTTGGCAACAGTCCGCTCAGCGGGGATCTATTTTTGTTGCCGGAAGCAATTTCATTCGTTTATATGATTAAATAAACAAACAAATCAAAATCTATTGTCAATTATTATTATTAACAGTACATTTTACTAGTATAACTGTTGTATAAAGCAATATCACATTTGAGGTCGCAATGT
The DNA here is from genome assembly GCF_902167405.1 of Gadus morhua. Classification (NCBI taxonomy): domain Eukaryota; kingdom Metazoa; phylum Chordata; class Actinopteri; order Gadiformes; family Gadidae; genus Gadus; species Gadus morhua. The sequence continues at coordinate 23,677,329 of NC_044056.1, forward strand.
TGTCGCTCTATATCAGCGCTGCTGTGATTGGCCGCCGGCCGGCATCGTGTGCAAAATGCACGCACCCATATAGTATATCTATGGTGCGCACGGTAGTGACGTTGAACTTCTTCGGCAGCAACAGTTATATATCCGTTGGATATCCAATACATGTATTAAATGTATTATGTTCATAAGAACCCATATTTCTTTTTATTGCATTTATTTACAATCGTGTTAACTTTAAGAGTATGATTACTTTTTGTTCAAAGTCTGAAAGTGTTCTTTCCTTGTTCAGCTAAAATCTGTTTTATTTATAAGTGGCAATGTACAATTATTTGTTACGTGAAATATCCTGCCACAATTTATAAAAAAAATAATCGTTATTTTTGAATTGCAGTCACATGGGTTTTTTTTTGTGTAGAATTCTGTTCTTTTTTACACCTCAAAAACCTATCTCAAATTCAAAGCTATCTAAGATATCAATAAGCTAATGTTGCAGCTGAAATGTTCTCCACATCACAAGACATGATATGATACCATCTTTTAAGCACAGTAATTGTTTGTTGTCCCAACATGTCAGTAGAACTACGCAGAAGTGCTTGTCTATGGTAGGAAAAGCCTGTGTGTAAAAAAGCGAAGTCTGAACTGAAGCTGGGTAGCTGGTTTTAGTATAGTACTGGTGCACCCCCGGTAATCTCAGATGCACCCCAAGGCATTCTGTTCTGGAACCGGGCCTGGCACAATCACAGCCGTGCTGATACAACGCACTCCCTCTCGTGTGATAGCCTATTAATTAAGGGACACTGTGTAATATTTTAAGTCATTTATTAACTCAAATCAACGTATTCATTCATAATTAAGTCCTCATTGGTGTAAAATTATCTCTGCCAAAAATCTCACTTATCCTCCTGAGCGAAGAATAATTAATATGTAGTTACATAGGACGGGTAAGCTACATGGAGGTTTCCATGTTCTTCCGGTCTATGAACTGCCGAGAGGGACAAAAAGCACTACAGGAAATGCAAACGCGTTTTCACTCTGAGCCAGCGTGAATGATGACTGAAATAATTCACTATCTTGCTCGAGGAATAATTACTCATACATCATTTGGTTCACTAATGATTCAATGCAGTTTCAAATGACTCGATGAGGTAGTATTGGATGTCATGACACAGCTTCTTGGCACATACTGCCCATCGTAGTTTTTGAACAAGCGAGCACTATTAGTTTGAATGCAATATACAATTGTACCACTAGATGGGAGTTATTTTTACACAGTGTCCCTTTAAGTATTTATATGCTATATTCAAAATGAAATGAAAATACAAAAGCAGCGTGTTTTCCTCATTGGAATCTTTATTATTAGATGAACAAATCAGATAAACCAGATCCATTAGTTATGCGCTACTCTGCTCTAAGCAACGGAGCATGCAGCTCGAAGCCGGTGCTCATAAACATAACTAAAAGTAAACACAACCCTAGTTTCTTCCCAAAATAATAACAATAATATAAAAAAAACAATCATGTTATAACTTAACCAACCAGTCTACGGATTTTTGTTCAGAAAGATGAGCATGTTGACATGCTCTGGGGTCAGACGCGACCGCAGCCTGGTGACCGTCAGTCCAGCCGCCGAAAACACCCGCTCTGAGGGGACCGACGTTGCCGTGATGCACAAATACCTCCGTGCTAACTTGGCAAGGCGGGGGAACATCTTTCCACAATCCAGGGGCTCAGAAAGTTCTTTTTTTCTGCTTCGATGCTAACCTCGCCTTGAGTGGTAGGCCTATAGTGCTCCCCAAGAAGTAATTTTTTAAATCATAATGGTCCCACACCAGACTTCGCTGTGGCCATGTCCGATTCATGATTACATCGCCGTGTTCCAATATCCATACTATCCGTACTTACTAGCCTAAGTTTGAGTACGTAGGGCCCGATTCAGATCGGGCGAAAATAAGTGTACTGAAAACTGTCAAATCGCGAAGTGTGTGGCGATTTACACTTTTCGTACTCAACGGCAGCCATCTTAGCTACGTAGCGGAAGAGGGCGGAGCCAGGCTGAGCCAAAGTCGGCGCGTTTTCCACATAGCCTTCATTAATAGTAATTTTGTAGTTTTTATAGCTTTTTATAGCTGCTAGGCGTAAAGAGTTCACCGTTCAAAGCGGGATGTTTATTGCGGGGGAGGAGCCGCAAATTTAAATATTGCCCCGTGTGGTAAAATGTTTAATTGCACACTGCATTAGTTTAATCGATGAAAAATTCTAACAATACCACTGCAAAACCTGTCCACCAGCCACAAACGTGACCAAAAAGACAGAGAGAGAGAGAGACAAGTAAAAACTGGCTTTTATGTGTGTGGCAGACCTCCCCTTGCTGGAAACTGATGAGGTGATTGGTGGAAGCTGGTTGGTAGAGGCGGGATGATGAATTGTTAACGACTGGCACCTGCACATAACAGAGAGAAACATGAATGCAGCAAAAAACATCAGTGAACGTAACAAAGACCGTCTGGAAAGGCCATCAGCGTCCTGGTTGCACTTCCCAGCGCTGTATCTGATGTTAAAATTTAAAGTGGAGTGTGCTGCCAACCAGCGGTACCTGGCTGCATCCAGTTTAGGTTACTTCAGTTTTTACGTCAACGGATTGTTGTCCGTTATTGCGAATGTGTTTCCGTATAAATAATCATGAAACATTTCATCGATTTACCACTTTTATATGAGGAATTCCAACTTGTTGGCTGGATATCGCTTCTCACTAGGTGAGGGCCCTCTGCTGGCATAAGCAATGATTCACATTTAAATCCAAGTACAGGTGCAGAGGTGAGTTATTCAATGACTGTTTCAAAAGCTCTTTGGCATGCAGGCGTCCATCAATCCGGAAAGGGTTCTTTGATGTTGAAGTAAACTCCAGGGTAAGACTTGCTATTTTTATCCTTCTTGTACATTGGATAGCCCTTTGTGAGTTGTTTGTCGTTCAGATGCTTGACGATGTTTGGGTAGTAAAAAAAAAAAAAAAAAAAAAAAAAAAGGTGAAAGTAGCCTGCAAAGTCTAAGAATGACTTGAGTTTCTTCAGAGTTTGAGGTCTAGGCCAGTTTCTGAGAGCACTGACCTTCTCAGGATCTGTCTCAACTCCTTTACTTGAGACAATGTGGCCCAAGTAGCGTACTGAGCTTTGGAAGAATCGACATTTAGATGGGAAGAGCTTGAGGCCATATTCTCGTAACTGCTAAATAACTTTTAGCAGTCGGGCTTCATGCTCCTCAAGTGTGCTTATCCACACATAGACGTATGTCTCTATTATCTTGCGGCAATGACTATTCAAGAGGAGTACGGCGATTCTGATTCACGGATAATTTGTGCATCGACTAGTGTTTGCAACTGTTTCCTCATGGCTTCATAATCGTTGGGTGCATTGGTCTAGACTTTTGCTTGAAGGGTGTTTCGTCTTTCAGGTTTATATGATGTCTCACCTTGGACGCGTGCCCGAAGTCCAGGTCATGTTGGGCAAAGACGTCAGCATAAGCCTTAAGACTCTGTGTTACTCTATCTTTCCACTCTTGAATTAGGGAAGAATCAGCAAAGACAAACGTGATATCAGCCTCTTTGGGTTCACTTGCTGGCTGAGTGGTGACAGCACAGCATAACATATTGTTGGTGTCTCTGTGTGAGGCAGACAAGTTAAGTGTCATTGTCATGTTCAGCTTCATTTCTAACCCAGACGTGTAGCTTATGAGGGTGTTGTTTTGGCAAGGTGTCCAGGCAGCACTCCACAAGAATTCCTCCGGGAAGGAAAGGTGTTTTGGGCTGTTCAATGACTGCACCCTATCTGGCGATGTTAGCTTTCACAAAGCCTTCTATAAGGACTCTTTCTTAAGCTCGTATAACTTGTGGCCCTTTCCCTTTGAGAGTCATTAAGCCAATCCTCCCTTTGGTGTTTGCAACTATCCTGAGCTTGCAATGTCATTTTTGCCTTTTTGTCTTTAAGTTCAGCTAAGTAGGAGTCAGTTAAGCTTGAGCTTTTGTGTGCCACCTCGGAGAGAAGTTGAATGGGGTGGGTTACATCTGGTTTACTAGTAGGCCTTTGGCATGGCAAAGAGGCACTAAAAAATTAAATGGGCTCACCTGATGTGAACTCCACTATTACTGAGTCTTTGAACTAGGGCCAGACCGATATAGATTTTTGAGTGCCGATGCCGATGCCGATTATTTTAAGAGAAAATTACGATTACGATTTAATCGGCCGATTAAAAGCAAAACAAAAAAAAGCCTATAAAACTTAGTTTTTGATACCTTAAATATACTTTAAACTTTTTTGACAAATATGTGAATTGAATGCAGAACCTTTGAGTGTTTTAGAATACATTTACAGCCAAAAATGAGTGGAATGTAAAATGTAAAATAAATAACTAACTCCAAATGTGCTGCGCTCGTGAGCAGTGACTAACACGTGCGTGCTGAGCAGTATGGTCTCACCGTTAGAGTCTACAGTATAACAAATTAACATGGCCTGGGACTTAAAGAAAAACAGGCACAACATGCTCAAACAACGCGTCTTGTGTACATTGGTGAGCTAGGTGAGCGCGCAGCTGCCTGAGCGAGCGTGCTTTCATGTTGAACGGTAAAATTCAATCTCCTCTTTTTTACTCCAGCTAAAGTTGTTAGTTAGCAAGGCGAGTAGGAGCGCAATCTGCAGGATACTAAGCGCAATAACAATCCTAAAAAAAAGAAAAAAAAAAAAAAAAATCGGTTGTTATCGGCGTCTTTTAGGCAGATGTCGATTATTTTCAAAAAGGCTATAATCGGCCGATTAAATCGTCAGGCCGATGAATCGGTCGGGCCCTACTTTGAACTTAGGTTCATCAGTAGTTATTTAGCTCAAAATATCTACCTAGATTTGATGGTGAGGCAGCCTAATAAAAAAGAACAAGTTGAACAAATGACCAGTTTATTGCTTCACAATCGTTCATGCAAGAACCACAATATAAAGCAATGATAAAAAGAGTAGATAAGAGTAGAATAGTAGAAATTGTCTGTTTCTTGTTGGATAACTCAGTCCTTTCAGTGTGTGTAATGTAAAGTTCCAGGACATAGTCCATTTAGTCCAATGAAATGGTGTGTGCTTGAAGGTTCCATGAGTTTGGGGTCTTTATGTATACTGTATTTCTAAACAACCTTACTACCTGTCTACCTGACGGGCAGGACTGGGGTCTGATGTCTTGATAAGCAAATCAGGTTCGGTTTGGATCATACGGTTGGCCACATCGCATCCACTTTCTGGGTTTAGCTCGCCATCTCAGCAGTCAGATTCAAAGGAATCTGATTCTTCTAGTATGCACCTAAAACCAATCGGAGTCTCCCCTATCAGATATTCTATTGCAATCACTTCAGTTGACACTGGTCGTCGAAATCCAGGAGCTTCTTTCAAACTTCTTTTCAAGTTCATGGGAAATCTTAGGAGGACAAAGGGGTTTCTTATTTGTGGGAAGTTCCCTTGAACGGCACGCATACTGCCCTCTTTAGGCAATAACTTTAACTACTCCTGAGGTTAGTAGCCCTAATTTTATGAGGGTTACATGTATAAAGAAACACAAAGAACATTGACCACAATAGACAGTTAGCAGACAGGTTACAATAAGCAATTAAGCCATTTAGACATGGATTCATGACACAACTGTTAGAATTAGATACCTTTGGTTACCTAGTTTCATATGATAGCATAAGCTAAACGATAGCTCAACATTAGCACGCCATAGCCTCTGAAGAAAAGTAATGTAAGCCAAAAATGTTCGCTACCAAACAGCTAGCTAGCTAGAACCAGCTAACGTTACTTGACGTTATATTCTTAAACTTACCAGAAGAGTCGTCCTCCAGTTCTGACCTTTTCCTCTTATCCATGTTTTCCAAATGTTCGTCAAACACTTCGTCAAGCATAAGCATCAAGTCATCAACCACTCGCTTAAACAGAACTTCTGGTTTCATAACCTTCAAAATAAAAGCCTTTAAAGCATTTGATATGAGGCACCAAACCAATCACTCACAATCACTCAACATGTGCGTAAGACTCAATAAATGGGTTTGTAATGTGTTTATTAACAGCTATAAGTAACTAATAAGACTATTATTAATTGTGTTAAGCAATCAATAAATAGTTTAAAAGTTTCTTATAATTGCTTATAAAAGTCTTATAATCTCACAATAAACATGTTTATTATGTTATTAATAACACTTATATATAGTCTTATTAACACCAATTAATGCTAATAAGCATATAAGGGTTTTAATAGCGATAGGCATATTTCAAGGACCTTAATATAAAGCGTTAGCGAATAAGCTATTAGATAATGGTAATTGTCGTGATAGGGACTAGAGATGCGCGGACGGGCTATTATTTCATCCGCAACCGCATCACAAACGTCTCATCCATCCGCCATCCATCCGCACCAACGTTTTTTGACCAATTTTACAAATTTTGTTACCACAAAAGAAAAAGATCCACATTCCTTGACAGCGATCTGCTTAGCAACAGTGAATTATCAAATATAATTCACCGCTGGAAGATCTAAGAATAAGAGGAAGAATTTATATTTTTATTTTTATTGGTTTAACCTCCACCGGCCCGAATTTAACCAAAATGTTATTTTTTGTTGCGTCATCCACCCGATCCGCGGTTTAGCCGCGGAGTCCGCGGCTGCAACCGCCAACCGCGCATCTCTAATAGGGACAGATTGTGACAGACGTGACCCCATCAAGAAGTTTCATGGGACTATGCCATAGAATGACATGTCTTTAACCATCTCCATAAATGTGACACCATACCTCTCACTCACCCTTGTCTGGTCTAGTTTTCCTGTCTGGTTTATTCTCCACTTTGATTCTCCTCTCGTTTATTCTCAATCAACATTTAATAAAACTGTACACGATAGCTTAGCTAATGCATTTTTTTCTTCTGATTCGTGGTCTTTATTATGTTATTAAACAGTCCTAGTTAAATAGGATGGCATCGCGAGACGAACTGCAAACTGCAGTTCGTCTCGAACCTTTCCGTTCATTTTCGATTTCCAAGGGGTTTCACCAAGGGGGCGCAGACCACATCCCTCTGGACACTATTGGATAGACCTACAACCAATCAGAGCAACGAAACGGGTGACACATCACTGAGCGACGAAAAAATTGCAGCAGAGAAGAGCGTTAAGTGCAGTAATTTGTTCTACTTTAAGTGAGGCTAATTGTTTAATGGGTTTTCCCATCATCAAATAGCAGGAAAAGCATGTAAGAAATGCGCTATACAGCGTGCGCATTTCTGACGGGTGTCAGCATTTGTAACGAACATCCGCATTGCCCCTCCTCAAATTGCTCACTCAACTCCTAACTTCTGAGAACAACTAATGTTATTCTCCCTAATGATTTCCATTTTGAAGTACGAAAATGTAAGTGAATGCTCTGGTCTCTTCCTAGTGGTGAGGTGTTAGCCTTGCACTAGCTGGGGCTGATCCGGTGCTTACCTTCTTTCTCTGGCCCAGGGACACCCTCACATCAAACCCTTGCAATTTAAAGGTGTGGTTAAGGGCCAGGTTTCCCAGGAGAGGAGAAGAAGGAAGTCAGTTCACCTGACCCTTTCCCAATTTACGCTTATTCAATCACTCCACCATATTGGCTTAAAAAAGTGTGACACACACAGCCATGCGAAAACACACACAAACACACTCCACAATTTTTCCGAGCCCCCATGTCACCCCCTAGCTAAGCTCGCATTGGCTGGCTTGTGTTTCAAGGCCTGAATTCCCTGGACCTGCTCGCGGTTTATCAACATGTGAACCTGCCGTTTGGCAGCAGGGCGATGGGGATCGATTTCACACGCATCCCTCTGTGTGACAACCAACCTAACAGCTCTGATATAAGTGTCTATCATTATTACAATGACAAGATGTGGGCTCTATTCCATATGAGTTCACTTAGTTACAACCTTACGACAACACAAATCGTAAGTGTGTGAAGGTAAAAACACCATTGCTGAGTGCAGGCTTCCACCAGCAGGCCATTCCGGGCAGCATAGCAGGCTATTGAGTTGTCCTTCTGGTTAGAGGCAAGCTGGGAAACCCATTCACTGATCAGAGCAGACGCTGAAACTTAACACCTTGACTTGCACTTTCTAAAATAAGTCATTGGGCCGGGGTTGCTATGGGCCGTGCCAGTTGGATCCACTGAGCCGTTGAGCAGCGAGGGACGGCAGGGTGGCCATGTTGCTGGACCTGGTTTATATTCATTCATCAAGGAGAGGGGATACCCTTTTCTGACTCCTGGGGTTTGCTGGGACGTGTTATGGGTACTGGTGGTTCCCTCTATAAGTCATTCTCCATAAAGGGTTCATAAAAAGAATATTCTAATAATAAAGCAAGGATCCAACGTGCTTTCAGTCTCTGTCGTTCCTCTTAAATCGGCCCTTTCAGAAACCCACTTTACGATGTTTCATCAACATGTCTTGGTCACAAGCCCCCTGGCAGGCGTTGTCCGGACGCTCCTCTGGAAGGTTGGATTGGGGGTGGTGGGGAGGTCAGATGAATAGTGTGTATGTGTGTGTGTGTCTGGGGGGGGGGGGGGGGGGTTGGGTTGGCGCCGCTCGACTGTATTGAGTTGCAGAGAAGAACCCGGAGCCCCAGAGTGGACAGCAGCTCAGGGGGGGGGGGGGGGGGGGGGGCATGCAAGGAAGGGCCACATGAGGGGAAGGGGCGGGACCTCTGTGAGGTCATTTTTCTGAGAATCTCCTTTAAACTCCATTTAATATAATGATTTCATTGGGGTTAAGGTGCAATTAGTATTGGAATCACAGACATGTATAAAGTCACATCTACTATTATTTAACAAATATGGACATTTAGCTCTATCTAAACTATATAAAATATCTTACAAAAATAACGGTATATCGGCCTAAATGTCATTAAACACAGGGATGATACAAGAGAGAGAATGTGTCTAATGTTCGTGGTAAGAAAATGTAAACTTTATTGCAACATTGTCAATTAGAGGTTCTGTGATTTACAGAAGAGAAGGACACTTGTAATGGCACAGTCATCGTAATATGTACATTGCTGATACTGCAATTCTTTAACGATTTTAAGAGTGGCACAGAGACAGAGGCTCCGAAGGCGCTCACCTCATCCAGCGGAATAAGGAGTCCCATGATGTTCTGTCTGCCAGTTCAAGTTGCAAAGCGTTCAATAGAAAGCACATGCCATCGGCGACCAGAAAGGCTCTTTACACCGAAGGAAATCACAGTTCTTCCATACATTGTTTGTTCTGCTTCTAGGAAAGATTAAGACGTTGGGGTGGTTTGCAGCCCACTGCAAAACGTTAAGACTAGGGGTGATTCGTTAAGCTTCAGTAGAACATTGATACACAGTAAACTTGTTAGGATCAAGGCTATAAAATCGATTGGCGATCAATTAAATTGTGTTTGTTCGTAGTGTGATTAAGGGGGTCCCAGAATGACAAAAAGACATAAACAAATGGTCTCATTGTTGAACTCATAATTTTAGCCGAGGGTTGAGTGAGTCCTGGCAACATGACATCAAACATTGTCAGCGCAAAACCATACATTTATGAGCATCAAGCTCTAGGCACTCTTCATTCTAGTGGGGAAAATGGTTGAAGTAGTTTTGTCCTTACCTGTCCAAAGATGCCTGTTTACACAGCACGACATCATACATCTCGTTTCAAGGAACACCTTCTGGTAAGCGATGTGCAATGCAGAGGCCTGCTATGATAGATACGATTGTATTGTGGAGCTAAGATTCCCCAATGTTATTTTTATCTCTTTCCCGCATCTGAGGTGTCATTGCGGGCTTTCTTCAGCACTTCAATTGGCACTCATCAAATTCCTCAGCATCACAACAGGAGTGCAGGCTGTTCAATGAGAAACAGTCACCAAAAAACAATGCTCAGATGATCCTAAAAAAGACAACAGAAAAAACAGAGGTAGAGATTCCAGAATCCAAACTTGGATAAATCCATTCCAGTATTTGGAGTCAAACCTCTTCATTTGCTCGTTAGGCAGCAGCCAACGAGAAATGAAATCAGGTGTGAGGTGGGGCCAAAACAGGGCAGGATTTTCACTTTCTGAACTTGAAATTTCCAACTACTGTCAAATATCCACATGTTTCACATTATTTAGCAGAACTATTACCAATTGTGCCTACATACAGGCCTACAATAGGCTACATAATAAGTTGAATCTGGCAAATAGAGTTGTATGTTGAATCTTTCTCTGGATTAGTAAAGCAGAGAATAAGTGCTGATTGTCTGGTGGGAAGTGGTAGTAAACTTGAGGTATATTTATGATACAACAGCCTTTTGGCTCGAGAAAGTTCCAGTAAAATCCTTTCCAATGGTCACAACAAGTGGTAAGAAGGTAGGGTCATGTTCATGTGAGGGCCCAGAAGGGTCCTCCCTCGTCCAACTCTCCAACTGTCCTTGTTTTCTGTATTACTTATTTGGTCGTGAGAGGATTGAAGACCAGGAGGAGCTAGCTCAGCTCCAACTGTAGAGGCACTGCTGCAGCTGAAGGGTTAAAGACTGTAGAGATGGATGTATGTAAACACAGAGACCTTTCTCTGTCCCTTGAATACAACTAAAAGCAAACAAACACATTAAAAAGAGGTAAAACTGATTTAGAAAAACAAAGAAAAAAACCTCACAGTGAAAAATACAAATAGTTTTGTACTGTAAAGTGCAAGTATAAAAATCGATATATATAAAGGTATGTATATATATATATATATATTTATATATACATATATATTTAAATCTCAAGATCGAGTCCTAAGACACGGTCAATGGTCTTTCTTTTGTGTGGAAAAGTGCCAGTTGAAAATAGCACGGCTTAACAAAGAACAAAGTAAGATCAACCCCATGGGGCGGGTCATGTGACTTTGGCTTGTCAGGTGACTCAGCTCCTCCGCGAGAACACGGCCACCTGGTCCAGGGCCACCGGGTAGTCCTGTAGCAGCGTCCCACCGTCAAACACCTCGGCGCTGCGGCTGTCCTGCCACTGGAAGCCCCCGTCAGGTAGGTAGATGTCCCTCTGCATCGCACCCCGCTCCACCACCGGCGCCACCAGCACCTGCAAGCCAACACCATCCCCGACGCCTCCATCAGAGGCGCTAGTGTCTGATGAAGGCGCTGAACTGCTCAACCTGAACCGCTGAGCTCCAGGAGCCCAGCGACAGGTTAGATGTTTAATCTCACTCCTGGCTCTATTTTATAACCGCAATAACAGTATTTATTTATCATAAACACTATTTATTGTGAGAAAACCAAAACCCGGGACATTTTGTGGCCAGGGAAATGCAAACCATTTATCAGATAATAACAAAGGAGATTTGAGGGAAATCCTGGACGGCTGGCAACCCTGCTCCCTAACAACCCTTCTCCCTAACAACCCTGCTCCCTAACAGCCCTTCTCCCTAACAACCCTGCTCCCTAACAACCCTTCTCCCTAACAACCCTGCTCCCTAACAACCCTTCTCCCTAACAACCCTTCTTCCTAACAACCCTGCTCCCTAACAACCCTGCTCCCTAACAACCCTGCTCCCTAACAACCCTGCTCCCTAACAACCCTGCTCCCTAACAACCCTGCTCCCGGGGGAAGATGGAGTTAGGATGTGCAGGAGCTCGCACCGCATGATAAACACGACCTCTGGTTACGATGCCCGACGCCAGTTTTCATATCGCTCGCTGCCGATTCCGCGTATCAAGTGCACCTGCCGTCTGCTGACAGGTGCAACCCAACTCTGGCCCCCAGAACCGCCATCCAGTGCCCTCGTCTCTAATCTGGGACCCGGCAGGGCTCCTACGGGACAGCAGAACCTCTTGGAGGGGACGGAATCGAGCCTTGGCCAGGACACCAGAAACGGCAAAGTTTGGGCTTTTTCATCACTTAGATCAGGGGTCGGCAACCTGTGGCACGCCGCAGAATAAACACTGACACGGCACCTCAGTGTTATTACGATACTCACTTTATCTGTCCCGTTTGAAAAAAATAATTAAAAAAAGCCGGCTTTTGTCTGCCGGCACTAGGACCCGGAGGACACCACTGGATTTGATGTTGGAGTGTGGCCATTGGTCAGGTTGCAGCGGGAGAATTTCGGATCAAAGTGTGTGACGTGACCAAGCGCACTGCCGCTGTCTTCGTGCTGACATATGAATGAATGACAGAGCGTGATATTGTGAACAATGGCAACACCCGCTGCAGCTAAAACTAGGCCATTCCAGTGCTGCTGGATACACGAGTTTGGTTTTGTGTTTGTGAAGGACCGTGCTGTGTGCACTTTATGCTGTGAGAATGTTGTGTGCAGAACGTCAAGTGCAGAGCGTCATTTTGAGACAAAGCACGAGAAGGCCTTCTAATACCAAGCAGACAAAGTAGTCAATCAAACGTGCTGTGTCCAGATATGAAAAGCTAGCTCCTTGAAGGTTTTTACCACTGCTAAAGATCACGGGACAGAAGCAAGCTATCGCATTGCGTATTGCATTGCAAAGCATGGGAAGCCGTTTACAGATGGCGAATTTATTAAGGAGGCTTTTCTCAGTTGCTCAGATGCTCTTTTTGAAAGCTTGCCAAATAAAGAAACGATCAAGTCACGAATAAAGGACATTCCCACGTCATCTAGAAGTGTTCAGCGACATATTGATGAAATGGCTGAAAATGTCAGAGCTCAGCAAACAGCTGGATTAAAAGATGCTGCGGTATTCAATTTTATTGCACTTGAAGAAAGCGTGGATGTGAATGACATTCCGCGTTTGGCAGTCATGGCAAGGTACTGTGATTCAACTGTCAGAGAGGAACCATGCTGCTTGAAGCCAATGCCTGACACTACAAAAGGTGAAGATGTAGCCAAGGCAATAATTTAACATTTTGAAGAACAAGGGATTAACATCAGAAAAGTGTTTGCAGTGACCACAGACAGCGCCCCCGCTATGGTTGGGAGACACAAGGGAGCTGTCAAACTGATAGAAGAAAAAGCCGGCCACCCCATCATGAAACTCCACTGCATAATACATCAGGAAAATCTGTGTGCAAAAATGTCAAATTCCGATCTCAATGAAGTTATGGCCACCGTGACAAAGATTATTAACTTTATAGTGAAGCGATCTGCACTGACGCATCGGCAGTTTCAGTCCCTGCTCGAGGAGCTGGACAGCGCATACACAGATCTGCCTCTCCACTCAGCAGTGAGATGGCTGAGTTGCGGAAAAGTTCTGGAGCGATTTCTCAGCTGTCTTGATGCTATCGAGGCCTTTCTGGCTGAAAAGGGCAAAAAGTATCCCGAACTGGAGGACGAGAAATGGATTGTTAAACTTATGTTTCTGGCGGACATTACGGGACATCTGAATGTGCTCAATCTCAGACTGCAAGGTGCAGGACAAACTGTTTTGGACATGTTTGAGACATGGAAGGCTTTTGTCGGTAAGTTGGCAGTATTCTCAGATGACATTTCCACCTCCACATTCCGCTACTTCCGACACCTGAGAGAGCTGTCCTCCCTGCGCAACATCAACACCGCTGAAATAACCGCATACATGCGTGTGCTGGAGGCGTAGTTCACGAAGCGATTTGTGGATTTTAAAAGGTACAGACCAATGTTCTCTATCTTTATCAAGCCCGACAGCTTGATGGACATGATTTGGATGCTACTCTAATCGACTGGATGGATACTGAGGACATGGAAATGCAGCTGATTGAGCTGAAGAGCTCAACACTGTGGGTGACCAAGTTTGCAGAGCTCAGAAAACAGTTTGGAAGCCACACCAGTGAAAGATCACAGAGCCCACATCCTCACATGCTGGGCATTTGCACCTGAGAAATTCAGCTGTCTCCGGGGCATTGCACTGGCGCTGCTGTCAGTCTTCGGGTCAACATATCTCTGTGAGCAGGCGTTCTCACACATGAAACATGTGCTCAGCCCCACCCGCAGTTGGTTAACAACGGAGCAATCTGGGGCATGTTTGCAACTCAAAGTAACTAACTACAAGACACAGATCACAGAAATCAGTCAAGCAAAGCAGGGCCAGGGTGATGCCTACCAGACCACTGACTGTCTGGTAGGCATCTGATAATTTGATGTTGCCTCAGCCTACACTAGTTTTAGTTTAAATGTGTAGCTGTTTTTCAGTCTTTGAAATGTTGATGTGGCTATTTTGTTAAGAATACAGATACTGTTATTGTTGAGAATAAAATTTCAAACTGGCACTCCATGTCACAAAGGTTGCCGACCCCTGACTTAGATATTCTATTGAAAGGAAAACTCAATGGTGCACCTGGATGGAGCTTTCAGAAGGGTATTCTTAAGTATGCTGAGCTGGTTTGAAACCATTTCATGCTCTTTATTACAGTTGACCAATGAGGGCCGGTACCCCTATACGTTACTGATCCCGGACTCCAGACCCCTACATGATTGGTTGAAACAAATATAAAGCGAAAGAAGGTGAAACCTCCCTGTTGTCGCGGGTTTGAGCTCATCCGCCGTCAGGCTTTGCATTATTAAAAGGAGGTCTTCCTACCTCGTCTCCGATGAGGAACTGGTCGTCGATGGTGAAGGTTGCAGGGTCGTTTGGGTTCAGCCACCACATGGGCCGGTAGATGGGGTGCCTGGTGAGCAGCCACTCCTCTGAATACTTCTCTATCAGCGGGACCACCAGGTCCTGGTGCAGCGAGATGTAGGATCGGGTCAGGTTCAGCACCTACATACAAAACAAGGCCGTACGTTGAGGAAACCATCATTGTTATTGTTCATATTGGCAGGTGAACCTTGTATCTTGTGCAGGACTGGAATCTCAATAGGCTAACATCTCGTGTGACTGAGCAGAAACTGGTTATTTAACTCAGACCATCTGGCTGGAGCTACTCTGTGTGTTTGGAGATCAGTGGGCAAAGACAATGTTATTTTCTGAACTGGTTCAATCTCTCCGAGGGCCAAAACCAAAGAGCGGTTTGTTGTTGACTTAGTGGTTCAGCGTTGTCCTCGTGTCCTGTCTGTCTCAAAATAACTCTGTATTCCTGGGGTCACATCGTCCCCCATGTCCCCTGCCTAACAGGAACCCTGACCGCATCCAGCATAGCGTGTGTTATAACAAAAGCAGATAGAAAACATTTGGGGGAATAGATTCAGAATCATGACCCGGACAGAGACTTATTGAGGAGCCAGGCATTTATGTGGTTTTAGTGCTATATACGTTTCAACGTGACCTTTAAATGTCATTAGTCTACAACCAGCATATTTTCCAAGGAAGGTGCCACATTCAAATTAAATCATTTAGACCAGAGAAATGCTTTACTTTTGTGTAAAATCCTCCAAACCGTGTCAAACTTGTCAGTTTGGAACGGACATTTTAATTGCCATAATAAAGTATTTTTCCAAGTCAGCTTCATTTTGGTTGGTGCAGAGCGGCTGCAAGTTGAAGTAGAGTCATAACTCCCCGCGACAGACCCTAACCCACACCAGATGGACCCCCTCCGCAGGGGGGGGTCCCTCCTGAGGTCCCTCCTGAGGTCAGGAGGGAGCTGAGCAGTGTGTGTGTGTGTGTGTGTGTGTGTGTGTGTGTGTGTGTGTGTGTGTGTGTGTGCATGCATGTGGGTTTGCCTGTTCGCGTGTACTTGCGCGTGTTTGTATGTGTGTGTGTGTGTGTGTGTGTGTGTGTGTATGAGTATGTGTGTGTGTGTGTGTGTGTGTGTGTGTGTGTGTGTGTGTGTGTGTGTGTGTGTGTTTGTGTGTGTGTGTAGGGATGGGAGTGTGTATGTGTGGTGTGTGTAGGGTTGGGAGTGTGTGTGTCTATGTGTGTGTGTGTGTGTGTGTGTGTGGGTGTATGAGTGTGTGTGTGTGTGTGTGTGACTGTGTGTGCGTGTGTGTGTAGGGGTAGGAGTGTGGGGTACGTAGGAAAATCAGGGGACAAAGTATTTTCAGAGTATTTTCTCTACAGTGGGAAACATATTTGTATCTGAGAGCAACTGGAATCTGGGTTGTACATCGGACCGTCCTGGCCTGTACTGGACTGGACTAGACTAGACTGGACCGGCCTGGACTGCACTGGACCAATGCAGGAGTGGACTGGACTGGAAGGCCTTTAAAAGGCTGAAGGTCGGGGAGAAAAGCCCTAGTTCTACACACTGAAAGGAGGAGGAAGAGATAGAGGAGGAGAAGGAAGAAGAGTAGGAGAGAGAGAGGAGATGGAGGAGGGGGGAAGAAGGAAGGGGGAGGAGGAGGTGGAAGAAGAGGAGGAGAGAGAGGAGATGGAGGAGGAGGAAAGGGGAGGAGGAGACAGAGGAGGGGGAAGGAGGAGGAAGGGGGAGGAGGAAGTGGAGGAGGAGAGCGAGGAGGAGAAGGAGGAGGTTGAGGATGGGGGAGGAGGAGGTAGGGGGAGGAGTAGGAGAAAGAGAGGGGTGGAAGGAGGATGGAAAGGATGGATGGAGAGGAGGAGGAGAAGGGCGGAGCAGGAGATGTTCTTAGTCCTAGGAACAGTGTCCCCTCCTGCTCCTCTCCACAAACACACCTTCTGGCCCGTTGCCATGGAGGAAACATCTCGCTGCACAGCGTGAGAACGCAGCTCGAGAGAAAACAACCAGTCCTCCACCGACCCAAACACAAACATTATCCCTCATCCCACCAATAGAAAAACGCTTAGAATTGTGGTGTTCATTAATTTTCTATGCAGCACTATCCTCCCTGCTACAGCAATGGGTCATGTACTTGCATACTACTATATAGACTTTTAATATAATATAAGCGAGGACAGTAAACCCATTTAATTTTAAGTGCCTTGCACACTCTTCCTCTTAGCTGGGGTCCAACCGACGGCCCCCCTGACAGGAGCCTACCTGCTCCTCTCCGTAGACCCAGGGCGGGGTGTGGAAGCTGAGGACTGGGAGGAAGGCAGCCACCTCCAGCCACCTGATGAACAACTCTTCATCCGTCACCATGTCTCCCGACAGAGAGCCACCTGGGAGGGGGGCGGAAAACGGTTTAAACCCAATAAAGATCTGGCCATTCTTGTATGTGAACTCATGTAGTTAGTCGTGATGCTAGCGATGCTAATCATGGTATTTATGTGATGCTCGTGGTACTAACGATGCTAGTCAAGTGATGCTAGTGATGTTAATGATGTAGAAAGACTAGTGATGCTAGTCATGTGATGCTAGCCATACTAGAAGCGCTAGTGATGTAGAAAGGCTAGTGTTGATAGATGCTGTGTTGATAGATGCTTGATAGATGCTGGTGATTTTAGTGAGGCTTGCTAGCCTATTGATGATAATGACGACCAGTAGGAGTTGTACAAGGAGACCCAGTATTACCTACTGCGTCCGGGAGAAGGAAGTTGTATCCGAGGAGCGTGTGGTGCAGCAGCGAGGGTATCAGGCCCCTCAGACCCAGGGGCCCCCACTCCGACTGCAGGGCGGGCATCCTCACAAACACAGGCTTGTGACTCGTCCTGCGAGGGAAGAATGGGGTAAGGCCCGGACATCATCCTCTCCTCCGTATCACATGTTCATGTTTTTTGACAATCAATGTGGATTGACAAAAAAAAAAAAGAGAGGTAGATGATGAATGATAAATTATTACTTCTCTAACAATGCAGCAAAAAAGATGAGATCATATTTTTTTGACAATGAAAACCATCTATTCATAGTATAATAACAATAATGGCAGCGCATTGGTCTTTAAAACATGCTTTGTTCTTCTTGCGGCCCCTCACTCACCGGGTCCCAGCGGTCATGATGGCCGACTCTCCCATCCGGGCCGCGACGTCCGCCAAAAGGCCGATGTACCGCTCACCCCCCAGGGGCCGCAGGGGCCCTGGGCCCTCGGGGGGGGCGGCCACGGCTCCCTCCAGCAGCACATACTCCATGGCCACGAGGTCTTGAAGGGCCCCCACTCTGTCCAGAAACCAGCCCACCCCTGCAGGGCTGGTGAGGTTGAGCTTCACACAGAAGTGCCCCCCCCACTGACTCAGCACTGGGACCTGGAGAAGAACAGAACCTCTCTGAAGCTCCATGGACTCATTAGATCACACTGGAACTTACTGCTCAATTTTATTGGGTTTAAATGCAAATGTTAGTGCTGGAGTTCCATGAGGGCAAGGCAGACTTAATTATAGACAAATACTATAGAGAGAGAGAGAGAGAGAGAGAGAGAGAGAGAGAGAGAGAGAGAGAGAGAGAGAGAGAGAGAGAGAGAGAGAGAGAGAGAGAGAGAGAGAGAGAGAAACTGATTGACTTGGTTCACTGGAGAAGGCGGGGCTACACACGGGGAGTAGCCCTCTTTAGAATTATTTGTACTTTCATCTGAGTGTAGGCTACAAACGCAATTAACTATTTACAAGTGCAAAAACGCCAACATAATCTTTATTTTGCGGACCACTTATTTTTTCAAAGACGGGCATATTTGTCAGTTTAAAAACGTTTAGAGAGGCAGACAGACAGACAGCCCGACAGACAGCCCGACAGACAGACAGACAGACAGACAGACAGACAGACAGACAGACAGACAGACAGACAGACAGACAGACAGACAGACAGACAGACAGACAGACAGACAGACAGACAGACAGACAGACAGACAGACAGACAGACAGATCTCCTCACCAGCTGTCCCTGGGGGCCAGAGGGCAGGCTGAGCCAGTACTGCTCTCCTCCGCCCCCTCCGGCCAGCGAGCTGTGGAACTGAGCGGTGTGGATGCTCTGAAAGGGGGTGAGGGTGATGGAAATGTTCAGAAGCTTGACCAGCCCCAGGTCCCTGGTCTGTCTCTTGGACAGCCCTCTCTTCCTGCCCGTGAGGTAGTCATGGTCCTGAGACAGAGAGGGGTCATGGTCAGCAGGCCGTGTTGATGTGTCTGGTTGGTGTGTTAAGGCCCTGAGTTAACAGTGAATTCCACGGTTGAACTTCAAACACAGCGATTACCACAGAGTACAACAGAGTCATTTGTGTGCGGATCATTTTCAGATAATGCCTCAGTGGCGGTGAGACTGCGTTGCTGCTGACCAGTGTGTTTGAGAGGCCATGTGGGAACATTCTGCACACACTGCGCCGCTCCAAGCACAATGTGGCGCTGCCATTGAGTACAAACCTGCAATATTATCGGTGCAAACAGTAGGTTGTTCACTCATTGGTTTTACTAACCATTCAATGAGTGCTGCATGCAGCGTTCAGCTATTGAGCTTCTTAGCCTTTCTTATTCTTTCTTATTATGTATTGATATGTCCTTCTGGGTTATTGGCAATGGATATTTTGACCAGAAGCATTAAAACCATGAGTTGATAGTACACTTGTCAGGGGAAAGAAAGTGCCACAGAGCAGTCTCTGTTGGGGCGTTCCAGACAGATTAGCAAGCATTCAGGTTGCAAATAGGAGATTTATTCTTACATAACATCTTAGGAACACAAGGTTAAACTATGGAGGGGGGGTCCATCCGGTTTAGTGGGGATAAACACGTTGTGCAATTTCAACATTTAAGACAATCACACACGCACATTGGAGCTTAACTTTATGTAATGGGATGTCTGAATGTGAGAGCACTAATTCTCCCAAGTCTTTCCACATTGAGACTAAACACTCTCTTAGTGTTGTGTGGCGGGTAGATAAAGAACGCTTGTGAAACTAAAAATAAGCAATAGACCGATAGCTTTGATGCCGTTCACAACTGTGATGCTGCTCAACAACCCTGCTGCTCAGACCACCGTTAACTTTCCAAACAAAACCGCTGGACCACAGAGCTCCTGGGAACGAGGTGGAGCTACATCTGCTCGTCAATACAACAGCCTGGGACCCAGCGGTGGGCAGGAGAAAACAGATTCTGTTTCACCGTGACGCTGTCTTTTCTGTTGTGTTCTCCCCTCCTACTTAGCGGCAGGACACCTGGTGAGGAGGTCATGGGAACATGAGAGGTGAACTCTGGGAAACTCTGTAGTCCCGTACCTGTGATGAACTCAGCCTGGGAAAATAAGTGTATAGAGTATTTAACACTTTCACAGTTCCTGTAAAATATTAATTCACAGCACAACACTATTGTTTATAACATTATATGTATGCACTTTTTGGTTAGATGCTAAAGTATAACTAAAGTTGTATCTAATATAATCCACATAAGGAGTTCTTTGAGTCTGGTTTATGGTCTCATGGTGTGTAATAGGGTGGGGCAAGTCCCACACAAGTAGGGCAAGTCACAAACATTATCAGTGAAGAAGATAATGGTATAATAACAAATTAATTTAATGTACTCTCAACGGAAAACTACTGTATTGAATAATTTCAAAGAGTACATTATCAGATGGTCAATGGTGTCTTGGTTTAGCACTCCACCATTAAGGCTACATTATTTTCCTTCCTATTTGTATCTATTTTTGTATTATAGTGTGCTTTTAACGTATTCTGTTTAGTGTGGTGTAAGAGAAGCAACTTAGATTGCGTAATTAAAATACAGCAACAATTTCCATGGACACGTTTGGTAGAAAACAGCACTCAGTTAGCATTCAATGAAAACATTCTAGTTCAGAGAGCGTTTTGCGTCTCTGAATAATCAGGACACGATTGAATTGTGGATGTAAGGAACACATCCAGTTCTGACACAACATGGAAACATTTGGACCACAATTGTTGACAATACTAAAGAAACTTTTTATTTTGAGGGCATTAACATTTTATATATGAGACAATTAATTTGCTTTGAAGCATCATTGAAATGTTTTAGGTGAGTTATGACTTTTTGCACATGAGCTATGGTGTGGTGCTGCACTATTATACCTAGAGCTTTGAGAATGTAAACTCATGAACTGAGCCAAAGCAAGTGAGAGAAACTGTCAGTTTACTGTTGTCTCTATTGAACCCCCAGACCCAGGAACGCATGTGTTCTCCAAGTGAAAAACATGTTTTCCTCCTTGGTGACATTCCAGTGAACCTGTAATCCTTCCCTCTCCCCACTGTTCCCCTGGAGTAGACGTCCACAAGAACACTGCTTTCACCGGCCTTTCTGACCAGCAGCCTAATCCCCTCCTAACCAACAGTCCTGACGCCAGAGTAGAGTACCACAGTTCAGGAAACACATCATCAGCTATAGATGAGGATAAAGGACAGACAGACAGACAGACAGACAGACAGACAGACAGACAGACAGACAGACAGACAGACAGACAGACAGACAGACAGACAGAGACAGACAGACAGACAGACAGACAGACAGACAGACAGACAGACAGACAGACAGAGACAGACAGACAGACAGACAGACAGACAGACACAGACAGACAGACAGACACAGACAGACAGACAGACAGACAGACAGACAGACAGACAGACAGACAGACAGACAGACAGACAGACAGACAGACAGACAGACAGATAGACTGATAGACAGATAGATAGATAGATAGATAGATAGATAGATAGATAGATAGATAGATAGATGTAGATAGATAGATAGTTTAATGGATAGATTTGGTTGTAACCATGGGCATCAATTCCGCTGGGGACGCATCCCCACTACTTTTCGTTAAGATTAATTTTGTCCACCGCTTGTAAAAAATAAATAAAACTTGAGTTTAATTATTATGGATTATTACACGGCTCTTCTCAATGCTGTAGACTGCTCCATTCACTTGCATGGGCCTTAACAACATTCAACTGTCAATTATTTTCATTTATTACACGGCTCTTCTCAATGCCGTGGAATAATCACGTCCAGCATATTTGACCGCAGTCAAGGAAAGTGGATTTTTTGCCTCTGATTCACATCATCTGTATCACTCCGCATTTTGTCCGGTAACTTATCAACCCCAGCCTATTCGGTTGCTAATCGACGTCAACGACTTTGGCGAACTATTTCTCTGCTGATCAACGTATGAATGATAACAAATACATTGTAAAAAGACACACTGTGTGAAGTTATTTTTTCGTTTTGGCAAGTAGCCAATACTAATAATACAAATACTCTTTGGCTAGGATGCAATGATGAGGCATCAGACAATCAAGTCATTTTAGCCTGAATACATAGCTAAAAAGCACCAGAGCAGGTTGCTAGTACCATTGACAGTATCAGAACGATAACCTGTTGAACTAAATGTATATGATAGGCCACACCACGGGATGCATCTGCAGACCACTGCCACATTAATAAAGGTAAGACGTGATATTTATTGCTCAAGATTTGCTGGTGCTATGGCGAGGTCTTTTGTGTTTTTTGCACTCAAGTGCTTGGCACTGTCACGGTTGCTCTTTGATTTGCTCCACAGACATTGGTTCTTAGACAGGTAAGGGGCGTGGCGAGCGGAGCTGGGCATCGCAACGTGGCACACCTGGACCTCATCAACTAATCATACGCTCTTTCTTAAGCCTGGCGGGGACTTCTCGTCGGCGCCAGATTATTCCGTCTCATTCGGTACTTTGGCTGAAGAGTGTACATCGACCTTCGATACTCTGACCTGATTTTGTGATTCCTAAACGTCGTGTTATCTTTTCGCCAGTAGCCAGTTCCTCGCCAGCGGATTACCACCGGACCACAGCATTCTCCGGTGCCTCCACCAGCTACGCCTACCCGCTCCTGTCTTCGTCTTGCCCGCTGGATATCTTTTGAGTTCCTCTTTTTTGACAATAAACCGTGGATTGTCCGTACTGTCTCTGTCTCTGCATCCGGGGTCCAAACTAATCTTTCCGCTAACCGTAACAGGCTGTTTTAACTTGCAACTGATAGTCGGTGGATAGTCGGTCTCTTGTTGACAAAAAGTGACTTTTGGTTTTGTAAGCTGAGTTTTTGTCAGAACGCCTGATGTAGGCTAGATTGGATGGAATGCGAGTTGTGAATTGAGAACAGCCAGTACATGATTTGATACAGCATTCAGCTGTGCAACAAACATATTTTTATTTTTCAATCTTGATGACCTTTGTAGTGCTGTGTGTAGCCACACGTTTGCTCCTTCTGAACTTAAACATGCAGTTAATTTCCTTTCATAGCTCCTCTTGTTTATGTTGGTAGCTTAGCCATGTCATGTCATGTTGTCAACATTGGATACATGGAGCAGAACATAGTGGGTCATATGTCTGATGCTTTTTGGAAACGTTTTCTTCATAAAAGGTGCCAGATAGATTTTGTATACATTTTATTCCTTAGTAATTAGCTACATGGGTATACCATCTATCAGAACTTTTCGTTACCTGCACTAAAGAGAGAAAAAAGAGTGCATCCTCATTGTACCCAGCACTTCTGAAAATTCACTTCGGAATGCGTCTCTGTCCCCAGCACATTTCAAACCAAACTGACGCCCATGGTTGTAACGTTAATCATACACCTTGATGGTGTATGATACAATAAAGTCTATAGGAAATTAAATACGCAGCATCATCCTCATAAATTTTTTGCCATACTTTCTATGGCACACAAAGACACAGACAGAACTCATCATCAAGACGTTAGACTTATCCTTTGAGGAGGACTCAAAGAACCAGAAGGTTCTCACAATGAAATGCTCCAATCTGGATCTCAAACTCATGAAGGCTGGATCCCAAACACAAATTGTGGAGGCTGGTTGATGCATGACGGAACATACCATGTCGGCGAGGAGGGTGGTGGAATGTTCGCTGAGGCTGATGACCCCCTCACTCAGATGGTGTCTCCTGAGGCGGTTTGAGAAGGTTCTCAGTTCCCTCTCCACCTTCACACCCGAGTCCACACTGGCTAGAAAATTCCAGAAAGGAAACCTAAAAAGAGATCAAATCTCTTTATTGATCTTGGTCTAATTAGGAAATTACTCATTACGCCAAACTCTGGATTATAGTAGGAAGAGCAATTAAAGGAACAAACATCCCGGAAAGAATAGAAGAAAAATAACTGCAAGGCATTACAATCTGAGGACAATTGCAGTTGCATTATAAAAATAAATAAAACATATACCAAAACATTTGCATATGTACCAAAAATAATGCATGTAATGCAGTAAAATGTGAATATAGAAATTAGCAAGAAATATGCTTTTACATAATATTTAAATATCCATTAAAAGGCTCTTGGATTTATTTTTATTATTTATTTTGACCTGTTGCACATACACAAGATAAGGAGCCCTGCAATGGGATCAGATGCCTCTAAGTCATTACGTCGTGTCCATGGGTTCAAAAGAGCTGAATGTCATGTCCTTTCTATGTCAAGAGGCACGGAGACCCACCAGAGCGTTCTCATGTTCGGCAGCTCCCTGCTTTGCTGGGAGAGCTGTGAAGCTGCCTCCTGGTGGACGGCCTTGACATGGCGGGCCACACACACGCTGTACTGCAGAGGAAGGCGCTCCATGCCAGGCAGCGTCTGGAGGCAGAACTGCTGCCTGCTCTCCAGCCCCAGCTGGACCGGGATGTCTGGGGAGAGCAGCACGGCGACACCTTGGAGGACGTAAGGAAACAGATCCAGTCATGAAGTGGAGTGTGAATGTGGATTGGACGCTTTGGCTGCTCTCAGCCTTATTCATATCAGCTTTGGATAAAAACATCTTCATTTTGACAAATTAAACAAAACAAAATTATGAACCAGATTCATGTTTGTAGATTGCAGTTCAACAGGTTATGTCAAAGGTGCGTTAGTGTGTTTGCCAAGGTGTGCAAATTTGCAAAATCCTGTTAAATAGCGTTAAATAATTACACATAAACTGTTCTGATACGCCCTATTCAAATTTTCTTTTTTTCTCTGAGTGAAAATTGAATGTTTAATTCTACTAATGAGCTGTAGCCAAGAGCTGGAACATCCAATTAGTGGCTGCACAGCGATGGAACAGTTAAGCATGTGCAACATCCAAGGCTGTATGAACAGAATCATAACTGGATAACCTATAAATAGACAGCAAGACAAGAGGAATCCCTTACACTGCCAAAGACCTCCAGAAAGATTAAGCCGGTGCTAGTTCTACAGAAGGAGGAATTGTCAACGTAAATACAACATAAGGCGCCCAAACATTTAAGGAATAAAGTATTGCTGCAGATCAAAATGTAGCAAGACAGTTTGACAAATAAGATGTTTTTGTGTGCAGTACAGTACCGAAACCACGGGTTCAGATAAGTCTGAATGAGTCCACTACACAATTTCTGGAAACTCGTAGCACCCATTTTGAAACGCTGTGACCTGAACAAGCCTGTGCTTTCGATCAGTTTACAGATGTTATATTTTCTTGTTCGACCTAGCAAACTCCAGAAAGTCCCAGTTTTTCCCTTCACTTTAAGAAAAAAGTGAGGCGCTATTGGCCTTAGGATGTGATTGGCAATGGCAGATGTCATTGATGTGACATAGCGTGAGAGTGTAAGCGAGAACGGAGCCGGCACAGAGGCAGAGTGTAGCCTGGGTCAGCGGTATCACCTGACAAGCTCCTCCAGAAGGAGCCTGAGGAGTATGTGGTTGGATGAGTTTACTGTCGCTCCACACCAGCGCTGGTGGAGTGTCTGTTTACCGAGAACTCTGAAAGATCTGGGGAGCACCAGGCAGTGCAAGGAAAGGGGCAGCACTGGAATACTAGGTCAAAGTCATTGCTTATTGTTTGCCCTCCGTAGAGGACGCACACGCACTCGCACACAAACACATGAACGCACACCACAGCACACACACATTAGCTACAGGGCACTTTAACAACATGCAACAAGCAAAAAACAACAACAATATAAAGACAAATAGTGAGGTGCAGTCAAAATGAAGCAACTGCTAAAACATAAAAAAAAGACTCAAAAAAGTTCATTTAGTCTAACTTGATATATTAACTTGCATGTTCATGTAACTGAATACTAGTCTGTTTACATGAACATACAAGTTAAAAAAAATTATGTTCATACAAATCAATCAATCTCACAATCTATTACTGTGGTAAACAAAGCTGGGGGACAAAAAGCAGATGAATCGTCTTCAATAATATAATCTTCTTTAATGCTTGCAATGCCAACTGAGTCTGTGTCAACCCGAGCCCTGCACTACTAGCCTGAGTATCACGGACTGTTTGAGATTATGTGTAGCAGATAATTATGTTCACAGATGTAGCTGCCCTGAGAGGAATGCCAGCCCACTCTCAAGTTACCTCCTCCCATTCCTTACCCCCTTGCTGCCTTCCTCTCACCCCTTCCCAAGTCCCACCGTCTCCCAACGTCCCCTGCTACCCTTCAGCCCATGCTCGCTATACCTTCCCCTCTGCATGAACCTCTTCCATGCCAGCTTGGCCACTGACCCCGTATAAAAAAACAAATACTTCATCTATAGACACCTGTCGACCTGGCCAAGTATATACTAGCGTAGCATGTCCTCGTAGAGCCTAGCCTAACCTAGCTGAGCCTAGCCTTCCAACCTTTTGACCCAATCAGTTATGACCACCTTAACAAGATCTCAGAGACGGAAAACCGATCCAGGGATCTCTCCTGGTACGTGAGCCATATCCAGGCCAGACGGACTGCTCTCATTCCCAGTTTGGACAGTTTCAAGTTCCTCTGATGAGACACGATGAGGCAGAGACCAGCAGAATGCAGGACCAACAGTAATGCACTGAATCAGTCAGATTCAGAGTCAGGAAAATATCTTACATCCTGTAGCCGGAGAGGGTGTCCCACATGGGTGTCCGACGGGGAGTTTGCGTGAAGGCATAATGTCAAACAGATAGCTGTGACACCTCTACTATCCCTTCTGAAGGAATTAAGTCACAACCTCTGGGTTTATTAAAAAATATATAAGCAGCTGTGAAATGTATCTTTTCAGATGTGAGGGCCTTGCTTGCTTTTGCTTGGCAAGTCCAGTCCCCTTCATGCAGAATGTGAAAGAAATTTAAAAACAAAATTGTCTTTTAGAAAAAACTTCTCCCAATAAAGTTTGGAAGAAGTTTTGGACACACAAGTTCTGATAAATAAAATGTATTTGGATTCTCAAGTCCAAAGCCAAACTCTTAAACAAGACACGTGGATTTACTCTCTCTCTCTCTCTCTCTCTCTCTCTCTCTCTCTCTCTCTCTCTCTCTCTCTCTCTCTCTCTCTCTCTCTCTCTCTCTCTCTTTCTCTTTCTCTTTCTCTCAGACTGCTGATAGCCTCGTGACCCGTCCCAGAGTTCAAAGGTAAAGAGCCAGGCTGACTGAAGGATGGAGGGGGTGATACAAGCTCGGGCTGCATGCCATGTGACCGCAGTCCCCCCCCCTCTCCCTATTTTTTATACCTGTTTCCTTGATGCTCTCATACCTACAGCCTTCACCAACAAAGTCATCAATTAAATCTCAAAATGAGTGATCTCCCATCTTCTACCAAGATACATTTCCTTTGCAAGGGAAACTTGCTCTCAAGCACATCCAACCAAGGGAAACGAATGACGGTTATCGGTGGATGCTGATGTAGTCCGTTTCCGATCAGTCAGATTAAAGGTCCCATAGCATGAGAATAAGACTTTATGAGGTTTTCTAACATTAATATGAGTTCCCCTAGCCTGCCTATCGTCCCCCAGTGGCTAAAACTTGCGTTCGTTGTAAAAGAGCACTAGGTATCCTGCTCGCCTTTGAAAAAATGGAAGCTAAGGCGCGCTGAATTGGAATGTGGCCCCATATGTCGTCATAAGGGGCCAAGTCACCTCCCCTTGCTCTGCCTTGCCCGCCCAGAGAATTCGGCCCGCCAATGAGACAATGTTCTACGACCGTGCGAGCGCCACATGTGTGTGTGTGTGTATGTGATTACACACACTAACGCAAGTGTTGTAAACTTCTTTGTTATTTGGATAACCGTTCTGCTGTTGGTGTTATGGAGTATAACACATTAGACTCTCGTCTCTGGTATTTCCACAACGAGACTCGTAGTGGGGGTTATCTCAGCCATGGTTGAGAAGGAATTGGGGGAAAGGAACTTTGGCTTTGACTCCCAGAAGAACATGAACCACGACATGGAGGAGAAAGGGATGGTTGCCCGCGATCGTCTCCCGCTTGAGCCCTGCTTCCCGCTGCCCACTGCGAGGGACCACGGCCTCGGCGCTGCCCGCTGGCGGTGGTCCCTCGGCAGCAAGGCTCCGGCGGGAGACAATCGCTGGCAACAATCCCTTTCTCCTCCATGTCGTGGTTCAGTCTACTTCAGATTGATGTGGACGGGAAGAACCAGAGACGTCGGAGAACCCGACACTGTCGTTTGAGATTCATAATATCGTCTGGAGGCGCACACAGATTTTGGCCGTGATAATATGTATTATATGATATAGGCAGTGCTTAATTTGAGGGGGAGCAAGGGGGAGCGCGCTCCGGAAGCTCTGACGCGCGCTCCGGAAGCTCCGACGTGCGCTCCGCCAGCTCCGCCAGCTCCGCCAGCTCCGCCAGCTCCGCCAGCTCCGCCATGAGCAGTATAAAAAAAAAATGCGCTGCGTAGCGGTAATCAATGAAGTACGACATAACATTGCGTGGGGAATAGGTAATCCCCCCCCCCCCCCCCCCCCCCCGTCAACAATCGCTACGGACCCCCCCCCCCCCAACAATCGCGCCCCCCCCCCCCCCCCCCCCCCGTCCTCAGCGCTCCGGGAGCTCCCACTGGACAAATTAAGCACTGGATATAGGTATCTACGTATTATATGATATTATTTAGATATAGAGCTCCAGGAATTAACGCAAGTGTTTTACATTTCTTTGTTATTTGGATAACTGTTCTGCTGTTGGTGTTATGGCGCATAACACGTCGGACTCTCTGACGTCTCCGGTATTTACACAACGAGACTCCTAGTCCTACTCCTACTCCTATCTCAGCCATGGTTGCGAAGTAAATGGGGGAATGGAACTTTGACTTTGATTCCCTGAAATACATGAACCACAAAATGGAGAAGGGATTGTTGCTAGAGCCCGACCGATAAAAGATTTTTATAGCCGATACCGATACAAATATTTGGTGATTAAAAATCCGATATTCAGATATATCGGCCGATATATTTTAAAAAGAAATTCCAGTAACACGTTACAAAACATGAACAGATTTCCCTAAAATTGGTTAAATGTAGTTATTTATGAGTCCTCACTAAAATAATAAGGTATGTCAGTTTTACTTTATTTTTTAATTTTTTAATTTTTTAATTATGGGTTCTGTTAAAAATAACGGAACCCATAAAGGGACATGGGGTATTTTTATTTTTCTTAACGTTTCTTGTGAGCACGAGAAAGTATCTGGTGCTCACTCGAAAGTATCTTGTGAGCACGAGAAAGTAGGCCCATCTCGTACGCATATCACTGGCTGTGTGTGTGTGTGTGTGTGTGTGTGTGTGTGTATGTGTGTGTGTGTGGGTGTGACATCAGTTAGCAGACTAGCGAGGAGAACGAGCACAAGGGAACACGTGCTCCAATAGTGCAAGATAAAAATAAAGCACATTAATTTGAAGGATTTTGCTTGTGTGTGATTTATCGCGGGCACAGGTCGGGTAATGGGCCAAATATTAACGGGTATCGGCGGGTGCGGATTTCATTTTGATATTTTCACGGGTGACGGGCGGATCTGGTGCTGGACATTGTCAGCATCATGGTCAGCATCGTTGCTCAGCTGATGTGGAAAACTATCTGACCTACCAGATCTATGGATATCCTACCATGCGACTGTATCCTACCATACATCTATACATACATTTAATTTTTTTTTTTTTATTTCCAATTGCCTAGGCTAGAGTCCTGCACGGGTCCACTGTTTGAGACCTGCCCCCGTCCGGACCCGTTAATATTTGGCCCGTTACCCGACCCGTGCCCGCGATAAATCACACACAAGCTAAAATCATTCAAATATATGTGCTTTATTTTTAACTCGCACTATTGGAGCAAGTATACCCTCTTGCGCTCCGCCTCCAACTATGAGATGGTTAGTGTTACACCTTTCCTGCTGTCGGCTCCCAGACCGTAGTCGAGGAGGACAGGGGAGACATTCCCTCCAGGGCCGATGCTCTCTTGGGGGCAACAACCCATTTTGTCTGGTAGTGGGTCTGCTTACAGGTCGGAATATGGTTGTAATATGGTTGGAATGTAGCAGCCACCGATTCTTGATAGGCTGGGTACTTTTTTCTTCTATTCTTCTATTATCACAACCGGACTCGTTCATTACTTCACTAAACTGACGTGCACACTAGCGCTCACTCGCTGACGTCACTTACACAAACACACACACACACACACACACACACACACACACACACACACACACACACACACACACACACACACACACACACACACACACACAAACACACACTGATAAATACACAAACACACACAAAAGTTCTGATAAATAAAATGTATAGAAATACAAACCAAAAACACAATAACCCTTTTTTTTTTTATATTCATTAATCGGCCATTATAAATGCCAATACCGATAGTTTGGAAAATGCCTAATATCGGCCGATAATAACGGCCCGCGGATAAACTGGTCGGGCAGACCCGCTGCCCGCTGCCGAGGCACTACCGCTGCCGCTCCAGGACTCCTGCCGGAGCACCCGGATTGTTCCAGAATATTTACAGAACTTGGCCAAAGGCTGTGTGCCCCTCACCATTGCGATACATCCACTGTAAACAGAGCGCATGGTACCGTGGCCACATGCTGCTCAGGGCCACACCCCCATCCTCCTCCTTGACCCGCCTCTCTCCTCCTCATTTGCATTAAAGCTACAGACACCGAAATGGCGCGTTTGGGGAAAGCTCAATGTGCGATTGGCTCGTAGGCTGTAATTCTGCACCACGGCTGAATTTCGGGAACGTCTTCAAATACTGTGTTAGGGGCCCACTAATATCTGTATTAAAGCATCCATAAAGAAGTATGCCATGGGAGCTTTTAAAGAATACCAGGTGATGAAACTCTCAACTGCGCCGTCTAACTTTCTCTTTTGGAACCTCCCTTGAAGCAGTGGAGGTGATGTAGCCAAGTTGTAGCTAGATTTTATTGTAATTATTATTATAATAACAATTATTATTGTTCATATTATTAATATTGAAGAAAATAAAGTTTGTTGACGTGAAGAACAAGTCTTGCCTGTGGTGCTGTGCCCACATGCCTTCAACCGGACGATGTCAGTCTGGACTATGTTCTGATCAACATGCACCCACCCGGGATTTCCCTAATCACTGTTCTGCATACAAACACATCTGGGTGAGGGTGGATGTGTGGAGCTCTGGTCATGGTGAGGGTGGATGTGTGGGGTGTATGAGAGGGTCAAGCTTCCCAGACACTTAGCATAACGCACTCATTATATCGCTCCTCCAAAACGACGGTACTAACCATGATCACACAGGGTTCCTATCCATCGGAAACACACGGACCCCATTAGCTGGAGTTTTCCAGCTAATTTTGATTTTGCGATTGATCTAGATTAAAATTAGCATTATCATGTTCTGATTTAATTCAACCTAAAGGCTTCAGACAGTAGAAGCTCAGACCTGGACTGGGTGGAAGTGCGTTCAGCGTTGGATGTTAATGGGATTTCATGTCCCCACGGCGTGTGGTTTCAGCACCATTCAAGCTGTCCCCAGCAGCTCGGGAATATGGTACGTTTAGAGACAGGTGGGCCCACGGAAAGAACCAACAGTTGGCATCCATCTCATATGTCACCCTACTGTACTGCACTGCTGTGGGGCATTCCTTCTTATCCTTCACTCTCTTTCCCCGGCTGGCGCTTAACACAAGACCCATACAACGCAGTCCTCTCTCTGTTTTCTCTCTCTCTCTCTCTCTCTCTCTCTCTCTCTCTCTCTCTCTCTCTCTCTCTCTCTCTCTCTCTCTCTCTCTCTCTCTCTCTCTCTCTCTCTCCAGGAGTTCTCTCTGTCATGAATAGCTATCACAGTCCAAATATTATCTCCATGCTTGCTCTGGTAACTTTAGCTACAGCGATGTATGTGTTTGTCTCTGGGTGGTAACCATGGCGACTTCTGGACAGTAACCCCCTTTCTTTGTGACCCTGATCAGTGTTGTGCCATTGTGGTAAACACAGCCAATTAAGGGCTCAATAATTTAAATCATTATAAAATGATAAAAACAAGATGTTGTGTTTCTGTGTGTTTGTTTGTTTTTGTTTGTTGATGTGTGTGTCCTATTTACTAATCAATTGAATCGTTGATCGCGCCAAAACACTCTTCGTTGGACACAACGTTAGCGTGTATTAAAATCAATCCGTTGCTTGTGAGGATCTGAACGGCTGGACGGATGAGGACAATGATCTGTTTCCTGAACTTCATCTTACAGTGCAGCATGTGATGACACTCAGAGCTACAAATACAACCAGCGGACTTCTGCTTAGGGCGATGACGTGCGGTCCGGAGGCAGGGTCCAGGGTGAGGAGAAATTAAGATGAAGAAAATACAGTTTAGGCTTGCACCACAGTTAGGTAAACACCAACAAAGATTCTGTCTGATGGTAGCTCTGTGGAAATGAGTCACATGCCCAATGATGTCACATGAAGAGTGTCAGTCATAAGATCATATGCTTCTGGTCTCCATACAAACACCCAGACTGCTGTCCAGCATGACCCTGAAGCCTCTCAGTACATATGGGCCCTATTTTAACGGTCTGAAACGCAAGTGAGAAGCGCCAAGCGCAGGTAGCTTTGTGGGCGGTTCTATGCCGATGTTCCTTTTTTACCAGCGCAAAATTTTTGGCTCCTGGCGCAAATCTTAAAATGGTTGGTCTGAAGTAGCCTAATTCCCGTAGGTGTGGTTTGGGCGTAATGTGCAATAAACCAATGAGAGTGCCAGCTCCAATCCCCTTTAAGAGCCATGAGCGCATTTGAATCTAACGAGTTAATATTTTGACAGCGCGTCTGCAGTCTCCGATGAGACAGATGCATGTGAATTTCAATCTTCAAATGGCTCAGTTTATGGCCAAATAATATGGCCTAATTCACACATGGAATAAGGTTTTCTTCCACAGCTTCTGAAATACTGATTCCTCAAATAAATTTTGGCAAAGAAAACTTAACGCACATATGATATGCGGTAACTGTGGTTCTATTTAATGATACACGCAATACATTATAAACATTGTTTCTTATCGGTATTGTATGCATTATTGTTATCGACTTGTGTTCCTAATATGCATGTGTCCCCCCGTTAATATACGTTGCCATGGACTGTATTATGTGTTACATGTTTAGTTTGCGTGTGTTTAAACAGATGGATGCACACATGCGCACCCGCATTCATTAATTATTTTAAAACTCACTCGCAGTAAAACAATGTTTTCTCACGATCAAATACTCATCAATCCCAAAAAGTTATGGGCATGTACATAATGTCTCTGTCAAGAAAATATGTGTGTGCTGTATGGTGTTTGCAGATGCATTGATTTAAAAGTACAACTTATTACCGCTGTATCAGCTGTTCTTTCCTAAATAATTTACCAAGAATGTGTGGCTAGGTAGATGAGAGAAGCAAAGTGTATGCGCGAGGTGCACAAGCAACATTATGGATGCGCCCTTAAAGTAGCATCTGAACAACGCGCCACTGACTTGAAACCCGGTATTTCCTGGTTTGTGTGATTTCTGAAACTGCAAAATAGCACCAGGGAACGTTTGCGCCAGAACACGCCTCCTCCTTCGCCGAACCGCCCCTTGAGGCGCAAGATCATTCCCTCATTTAACGTTGCGTGGCGCAGGAGGAAAAGAACTAGGGTTGCCGCGGTGTGGACATTTTCACACCGAGTAATACGCTCGTGTCAACAACCGTTTAAACCGGTATTACCGGTATAAACGGTATTAACTTTGAAACTATAGGTCAACCGCCATCTTCTCCGTCAACTCTCCTCTCACACTCGGTGAGAGCGGCTGGTAGCGCGCCAATTCTCGGCGTCTTATAACGTTCTATATATAATAGTATAATATAATTTTATATATCATAATATCACGGCCAAAAGCTCTGTGCGCCTCCGGATGGCCGTAGCGCGGGGAGCTCACGTAGGGATTGGGCTTCGCAGGGCTTGTTTACCGGCGTTGCTATGGTTACCGGTCTTGTAAGGAAGCACGTCAATTCTCGGCGTGACAATTCTCCAGCACAGAGCAGAACTGTGGCCTATTCTACACATTTTAATTTTCTTAATTATAATTATATTATTCATTTTTACTGAATTTGTTTTCTAAAAATAAACTCGGTGTTGCCGGTGTGCAACACCGAGTAAACGGTGTTGGCCTCAACACCAGTAATACCGGTAATACCGTATACCGCGGCAACCCTAAAAAGAACGCTCTGCCCAAGTTGCAAACTAGCATCGACACATGCGCCAGTGAGAAAGTCAATTGCGCCGGATGCAAGATAGGGCCCCCAGAGTCAGTTCATTGATTCATTCACTCTCACTTCATTTTCTAATTCAAAGGATGTTATCAACAGTCGCGACCCAAATGCCTCTTGACCAATCAGATAGACCTACAATCAATTACACCTACAATCAATTAGAACAACGAAACATCTGACGGCAAACACAGCCTTCTCATCAGCACTCACCAACCTTTGAGTGCAGTTATTTGATCTTCTTTGAGATAAATATAATGTGCAGTTAGTCTGTCATCTGGTCACCGTTTCAAACCCGCCCCAGATTAGATTAGATCATTTTAATAGATGATGACGTTATGTATATTTAATTCTTAAAATACGGTATTATCCATTAAACTCCTTCAAGAATCTGACAAATTATGCTATTGTCTTTCAATCTATCCAGGTCAACTCATCAAGCAACACAATCAGACCCATTAGAGGACCACCAGCCTGCTCCCTCACAGGACACTTGATCACAGGTGTGCCTGAATGACTGATCCATAATCTAATCAGCTTTGGGCATTGCTGTTTCCCTGCCTGAGCTTGTCTGAGTTTATGCCCGCATTCTGCTGGGAGTGGCTTCCTAGCAACGCTGAGACAGTTGTCCTGATTGGAGTCACTTTGGTCCGATGTGTTTTGCCCTCCCTGTGTTGGTTTGAGCAGAAATACCTTTTAATGTACAGTTAGTAATAATGACATTTATCAAGGGGCTGTATTTAAAGCTGCAAAAACATAAAAAAAAGAATTATTAAAAATAAAAATCAACACAACTCTGACGTCACCCAGCTGGGGAGGGCAATGAAGTCATTGTTTGCGTTTCAGGCGTCCACATGAATCTGTACGTCCACACCAGTCGCTCATAAAGTTTCGCTGCGAATATTTCTGTTCGCTTTGGTCGCTCAGGTCGCTCATGACGTACAATTCAATTTTGCAGATGCATTTAAAGGAGCCGTATGCTTTTAGTACAGACAGCCATATCAAAGCGTGAACTCCCAAACACTTTGGCCATATTGCAGAGACGGTTTTGCTTGTTGGATAAAGTGCTTCGACAGCATGTAGGACAGTGATTCCCCTCCAATATATATATAAAAAAACCTCCTAAAATGTAATTACAACCGAGAACATAAAAACGTTGCGTGCTGTAGTAGGCTAGTTAAAATGTTTCCCTGACCTGCATCTGCAAATCATGATCTGCACTCATTGGTCGCACTCAAAACAAATAGACATTGGCGCACATGGCTAATTTGCATACGCACACAGGACTGGCTGGCTCCACAAGGCAAATAATGGAACATATCTATCTATCTAAGCCTATCTGTCTATCTATCTATCAACGCGTGTCTAGTTTTAATATGATGTATTGTGTGTATGTCCAGTCAGACTTGTTCTGTGTGGTCTTGTAGGCTACTGTCCTGTGTGAGCCGAATCACCTAAATGAATTCCAGACGATTTGTGTCGTTTGGTATTAATAAAGACTTGACTAGGCTATCTATCTATCTAGACTATTTAATTAACAATTATTCACCTCAGGCTCCGTGAATAGTGGGGAATAGAGGGATAAAAGACAAGAGATTTATCCCTCGTCTTGTCGATTAGTTGGTTTATGTGACGATTTCAAAAACTTTTTTTGTTTTGTTTAAAGCATGCTACACGCGATTGGTTGGTTAGATTGGTTTGGTCATTATTGGTCATTATTCATTTGCATTATTAAGCGTGCATTATTCCTTTGCACAACGTATTATTCCTTTGCACAACGTATGTATTTTTCTATATTTGAAAACGAAATCGTCCCATTCAGAGCAAGGAAGATTAGTATGCTAGGATCTCGGTTAGCAGGCATGTATGGCGCCTATTTTACAATAATCTCAAACGTTTCATTAACTCACTCACCAGACAAACCAAGCACGCGTGACACCTCCGCCCAGGCCAGAGCCTTGGCGTTGCGATCTCTGAAGTGACAAAGGGTTGGGTCGTACAACACCTGGTGCCCAGTTACAGCCGCGATTAATAATTCAGCCGACATTTTGTACAGTGAGTGAATAAAGGTAGGTAGGAACCAAAGTGGTGTGGACGTACAGTAACGCGTACTGTGCGTTCACACCAAAAGCGAATTGAGCTACCAAATCACCGGAAGTCATTCACTTTCTATGGGCAAGAGCGACCAAAGCGACACAAGCGTCCAACGCTACCAGCGGCAAAAGGGGAGCGACCAGAGCGACCAAAAAAAGTTGAAGACGGCTGAACTTTATGCAAGTTACTATGACGCGTTTCAGCGACCAGACACTGACAGCCAATCGTAATGTAGACGCTCTTCGCTTGCGTGGATACCAGGGAACACCGGACACCGGCACTTTGGTTCCTATACCTACGGTTTCGGTTCCTACTTACTACAAAATGTCGACAAAAAAAAAGAATCGCGGCTGTAACTGGGCACCCGGTGTTGTACGATCCGAGCCTTTTTCATTTCAGAGATCACGAAAAAAAGGCTCTGGCCTGGGCGGAGGTGTCACGCGTGGTTGGTTGGTCTGTATGTGAGTTAATGAAACGTTTGAGATTATTGTAAAATAGGCGCGATACATGCCTGCTAACCGAGATCCAATCATACTAATCTTCCTTGCTCTGAATGGGACGATATCGTTTTCAAATATCGAAAATACATAGGCTACGTTGGGCAAAGGAATAATACGTTGTGCAAAGGAATAATGCACGCATAATGCAAATGTCTAATGCACGGAACAAACGGCACTTCAATGCAGTTTAATAGAGGATAGACAGCTGACAAATGACCATTTAGCAGACGTTTTTATCCAAAGCGACTTGCAATAAGTACATTTGTCATAAGAAGTGAAACGATATATCGCTGTCAGTGACAGTGATAATGACAACTGTGCTTTGTGTTCAATAGTTAATGAGTGCAACATCCATAGTGATTCTGATAGAAAGTGATGATAAGCGGGAGTATTAATAGAAAATATTTGCGATCTAGAACGTTCGTATTTAAGCGGGAATCATTTTCATTTGCTCTCCAAATGACCAATCTAACCAACTAATCGCGTGTAGTCATGCTTTAAACAAAACACGTTTTTGAAATCATCACATACACAAACTAATCAAAATTACAAGGGATATATCTCTTGTCTTTAATCCCTCTATTCCCGCTATTCCCCACTATTCACGGAGCCTGAGGTGAATCATTTTAAATTAAATAGTCTAGATAGATAGATAGCCTAGTCAAGTCTTTATTGATACCAAATGACACAAATCGTCGGGAATTCATTGAGGTGATTCGGCTCACACAGGTAGCCTGCAAGACCACACAGAACAAGGGAGACAAGTCTGACTGGACATACACAAAATACATCACATTAAAACTGCACACCTTAATAGATGGATAGATAGACGGATTGGCCTACATAGATAGATAAATATGTTCTATTATTTGCCTTGCCGAGCCAGCCAGTCCTGTCCACCTATGCAAATTAGCCATGTGCGCCAATGTCAATTTGTTTGACGAATGAGTGCAGATCATGATTTGCAGATGCAGATCAGTGAAACATATTTTAAATAGCCTAGTACAGCACGCAACGTTTTTTTGTTCTCGGTTGTAATTACATTTTAGGATTTTTTTAATATATATATCCCTATATTGGAGGGGAATCACTGACCTACTTGCTGTTGAAGCACTTTATCCAACAAGCAAAACCGTCTCTGCAATTTGGCCAAAGTGTATGGGAGTTCACTCTTTGATATGGCTGTCTGTACTAAAAGCATACGGCTCCTTTAAATGTGTATGCAAAATTGAATTGTACGTCATCGAGCGCCTTGAGCGACAAAAGCAAACAGAAATATTCGCAGCGAGTTTTTATGAGCGACCAAAGCGTCTTTGCAACGCAATTCGCTTTTTCGTTACCTTGTTCTACATGTGTCCGTCGATGGATGGGTGCTATTTGACTTATCCATGTGTTCTTCCGCTGTATTACAAAGGCGATTTCATTGGACAGTGTCCTTGCGTATATTTGCATAAGGCAGTCTGATTGGCTGACGGATCCGTTGCTGCCAGAAAAGTTTAAAGGGGACCTATGCTTTTTCGACTTTTATGACCTATAAACGTTGTTATAATGATTGATAGTCATGTTTAACCATACTAAAGTGTCAAATAATGACGTGCATTTCGACGTATTCCCTGCTGACAGTCTGGGGTGGCTGTGCAGAGCGCTAAACACTCGGGACAACGTTTGCGATTCACTTGTTCACATTTCCGGGAAATCACGCTTCAATGAAGGTAACCCATCACAACGGAGTTGGGTTGGCAGGAGGGGGGCGAGGGGGCAGAGAAGGACGAAACCGAGCTTTGACAGAGAATGCTGAAAGCGCCCAGATGAGAGGAAGAGTGTCCCGAAAATATACATCTTTTTTTGTGCATGGTTAAACATGACTATCAATCATTATCACAACGTTTATAGGTCATAAAAGTCGAAAAGCATAACAGGTCCCATTTAACATGTCTAAACTTTTTGACAGGCCACAGAGCCGACAGAACGGACGGACCAACAATGCATTTCGCGAGCGCCCCATGCAAAGTCAATGAAATCCGTTGACGGACGGAGGTAGTGTGAACAAGGCGTAACATGAAACCGCATAGGTCCGGATATATTTGAAACCCCCCTGGGACATGGTTTCAAAAATGTGCGGTTTCGGGCACCGGATCCGCCAGCTCCGTCTAGACCAGGGGTCTTCAATTAAAATTGAACAAGGTCCAGCTACTAAAAATTCCTTCCAAGAAAGGTCCGAACCTACCACGTCCTAATAGCCTTCTTTTGTCAAATACAATCAACACGGCATATTACCATATAATTTCAGATGTATTTATTTTCAATTTCCAAATAGCTTACTTTTAACCATGAAAAACTAGTAAGACAAAGTAAGGCATATTAACATTTCAAGTAAACAAAACAGGTACATCAGGCCTGCAACTCAAGTAAACATATAAAGTGCATAAGGCCTACATGTAAAGTAAGCAGAACAGAAACACTAAGCCTACACTTCAAATAAACACAAAGTGCATTAGGCCTACATTTCAAGTAAGCAAAACAGGTACACCAGGCCTACATTTCAAATAAACACAAAAAAAGAGTATTAGGCCTTCATTTCAAGTAAGCAAAACAGTGTCTCAAGTGTTGTTAGACCCAACAGGTCCTCACAGATCTCTTTCTTGTCTTGATAAAACAATCGCATATAAACCAAAAGCTGGGCATTATCCGTTACATCTGAAGACTCATCAATGGCTAAGGATGGGGCACTCTGAACAGCCGCATGAAGCTGTGACAGTGCGTCATCTGATACAATTTCAGATTTTCTGGTTGTCATTGCAGCTCACAATGGGATTTGCTTTATTTTTTCACACAATTCATCCCTTTGTTTACCTTCAAGTAACGTCTCGGCAGCAGCGTTCAAGCACTCCTTCACAACAGTCGTGTCACTGAAAGTTTTTTTATGTTGCCCCAAAATCCATGCAATCTTAAGTGAGCATTAATTTGCACGTTGCTGGCCTGTAAATTAGTGTGTCAAGACACGCGTAGACCTCTCATACTGAGCTCTCAGCTCGGATATTTTCCACGCTCTTACTTCTGACTTCTGGGGATACTTTTCCTCGAAGGATCTGTGTTTGGATTCGTAATGCCGCTTATTATTCCCGCTTTTTAACAGCGCCACGGTTTCAACACATAAAAGACACAACAAAGGTTTTGTACTGCCTTGCGGGAGAATGTATTGGTCAGTCCATTTATCTTTAAAATGTCTGTTTTCGGGGTCAGATTTCCTTATGTTCGAGCAAGCCATTTTCTCATTCCAAATTGCTCTTCCGGTAAACAACAAATTTGATTGGCTATTTTTTGAGTGACGCTATTACGCACATGCCGTGACAGACGGAGGGAGGGGGGGGGGTTCGGTGAGTGCATGATCTTCGCTCTGTGTAGATCATTGCTTTTGCTGTTTTGCTGTACTAAGGACTATTCTGCCTTTCAATTTGTATTTCAGTGAGGAATAATTTTATTAACATAATCATGCTTTGTATAGTGAAATCATATATATATATTTTTTATTATTATTTTAAATTGGTCATGGTTCCAGATAGGACCGTCACTTGGTCCGGACCCGGACCGCGGTCCGCCGTTTGGAGATGCCTGGTTTAGATGGTCGGCCGAAACGCACAAGACAATGCGGTTTCACCAAAAAATCGGCTCCGTGTGGACGGGGCCTGTGTGTGTGAGAGAGGTTGGTTATAAAGAGGGGACCGAGCCAACAGTGAGTGAACAGACGTTATTTTGTCACATTATAATTATGGCTTTTAGCAGATGTTGTGTCTTCCTGTTAGCTCCACAAACACACACATACACACACTAAGTATATTTATAAAGATATTTATACCCTTGCAAAGTGGGTGTGATTCCTTAACACGTTGACAGACTGATACACAACTACAAGCTTAATATAATATCCACACACAAATACACAAACATCATAAACAAACGTGCGCACATGCACAAACACACACACACACACACACTGTACACATTCTTCATCAGTCACGTTAACAATTTACATCCGCCAGCTGTCATTTAACCCCAGAATAAAGTCCAACTGCCCCCAAAAATAACCTGCTCAGCTAAAACTGCCCCCCCCCCCCCCACCACACACATACACACAAACACACACACACACGCACACACACACGCACGCACACACACACACACACACACACACACACACACACACACACACACACACACACACACACACACACACACACACACACACACACACACACACACACACACACATCCCAGCCCCCAGTCCTCACCAAACCTGCCCCTCTAATAGAAACCAAAGCCATCCCCCGCCTCGCCCCTAAGAGTTAATTAGAGATACTAAAGGTGTTTCCCTTCCCTTTGTTGTCTAAGCTCCCAATTAATGAGCCAAAGATGGGTTATATGTGTCCTGCATGGTCAGCTGTCTGTCAGGTGGTTGAGGTGATAGGGAGGTGGTGGGGGTGGTGGTGGTGGTGGTAGTGGTGGTAATGATAGAGGTGTTGGTGGTGGTAGTGGTGATGGTGATGGTGGTAATAATAATAATACATCTAATTTAGAGGCGCCTTTCAAGACACCCAAGGTCACCTTACAGCGCATATAGTCATCATAAATCGTTTAAAAAAACAAGACATTGTGGAAAAAAATAAATAAATAAATAAATAAACATAATAAATAAAAAATAATGGTAGAGGTGTTGGTGGTGGTGGTAGAGGTATTGGTAGTGGTGGTAGACGTGTTGGTGTTGGTGGTAGACGCGTTGTTGGTGGTAGTGGTGTTGGTGTTGGTAGTAGTGGTGGTGGTGATAGAGGTGCTGGTGATAGAGGTGGTGGTGATTGGAGGTGGTTGTGATAGAGGTGGTGGTGGTGGTGTTGCCGTTTGGGGACCTGGCCTTGAACTGACCCCCTGCCCCCAGTATGGTTTGTAAACACCCAAGCTCCTCCTGAGGATTGCAGGCTGAAGGCAGCCAGAGGGCTGGCAAGTGCACCCGACTGGCTGCACAGAGCACCACCCTCGCTTTACCAAAGTTCACTGCCGTTGCTAATTGGCCAGCATGAAACCCAATGAGAAGAGCGCTCTCTTCTGTGCCCTGGGCCCATGGGATATACCTATAGTCTACCAGGCAGCAGGTAACCATGGAACCATCCACACGTTCATTACATCGCCTTACTTCCACACGCCTTCAACTCTTCCATGACTCAAAGCTGAAAGGGGATTGTGCCTTGACTGCCCTCAAAACTGTACAATAGTCTCTCCGACTATCGACACATCCCAATCCCTGGCTTTTGTATGGTTTCTGATTGAATCCTCTAAATACGTAGGATATTTTTGTCCAAGTGCCAAACATAAGCTTGTCGGCAGAAGTTCATATGAGGTGCGTCCGAGAGAGGGTCCCACACTGCAACGGTGTGAGTGGATGTGTGGAGCTGTCTGGTGGGCGGTTGATGTCTGCGTCCCAGAGGGTTAGGCTACTAGGACACTCAGTATAATGCCACTGTTTTTTAAGGGGGTTAAGCTACTAGGATACTCAGTATAATGCAACTGTTTGTGTGAAGGTTTGGAGCTCTGTCTTGCCGGCAGTTGATATACATGTCCACGTACG
This sequence comes from Gadus morhua, assembly GCF_902167405.1. Taxonomy (NCBI): domain Eukaryota; kingdom Metazoa; phylum Chordata; class Actinopteri; order Gadiformes; family Gadidae; genus Gadus; species Gadus morhua. Next base: position 23,719,763 of record NC_044056.1, read on the forward strand.
AGAGAGGGTTAGGCTTCTTGGATAAATAGTCATGGTGCGGGCACATTCCATATGCGACATCGCTGCTGTCATCATACTGGTCTTACACAATGATGGCACTTAAGAAGAGTCAGAACTGGGTCATGGCCTACAACCCCCGCTCTTTCCTACAACTCTGAGCCCAAAGCAAATATCTTTACGAATGTAATAATAATAATACATTTAATATAGAGGCGCCTTTCAAGACACCCAAGGTCAACTAGAGAGAGTCATGTAGGTGACATTGTAGAGGCGTCTGTCCGCTCTCGGCTACAACAGAACCTGGCTCAACATGGCAGCCTCTGTGGAGAGGACCCCCTCCCGTTGTTGATAGAAAGGACCAAAAGATTATAACTCCAACAGGATTATACACAAATTAAAACATAATTCTGCCAAGTCTGTTCCGCTAGACTAATTAAAACATACTTTAACAAAAGATGAATTCAATAAAACTGCCGTTCCGCTAGATGCCACAACATTTCTATATACTGTTCTTTTACCTCTGAAAACGGATCTGGTCTCACAAAGCGTTCGGCAACCATTTCTGTCATATTTCTGACCGAAACGTAGAAAGTTGTTCTAGAGGGGTAGTGTCTATGAGCTGCCGGCTGGCTTGAGGAATCCAATTTGTTTTTTTCTAAATGCTTTACAACAAGTTATATTACTCAAAACAGGTTCTATTTAAACTTTAAATGTACTTTATTGGTACAATGACCTGACTCTACTTATATGACCATGGATTTCTCCGGTCTGGCTTACCAGACGATCCCAGGAAGTACCTCTCCAGAGCGGAGCCGTACCCAGAGGGGGCGTCTCGGAGGTCGCTGATGACAAAGGGCTGCATGCTGCTGTTCTGCTGGTTGATGGGCCAGCTCTGGCCCCGCACGCTGCCGCCCCCGTACCACGACACGTTGTTCATGGAGAAGCAGTCCTTGGGTGGAGGGAAAACAAACACACATGCACACAAATATACATATCCATGCACACACACACACGCACACACACACACACACACACACACACACACACACACACACACACACACACAGACACACACACACACACACACACACACACACACACACACACACACACACAAACACAAACACACACACACACACACACACACACACACACACACACACACACACACACACACACACACACACACACACACACAAACTCACATTGGTTAGCTATACCATGTAATAATCCTGCAGGTAATGTAACTAGCATTTGTTCATACAATTAAATAGATTCATATTTGTTTGTTTTTCCAAATAGAATACCTGTGGGTGTAGGGGAAGCTGGGTATAATACAAATAAAATGCAGAGTGGCAATAGTAACATATAAATTATGTTTTTGATCCACAATTTATATATTCATCCAAAATAGGTAAGACTAATGATGATATAGACATATTAGAAGATGTGCAATTAAAATGTTGTCCAAAATCACTCCAATACATCAGATATGGCATTTCAGGGTCAAACAAGATTACAGGTGAATTATTTTGTCAGTATATCTGCGATCTTCACGTCCAGTAGAGTTTGGTGTTGTTCTGAGCTGAGGTTTTGAGCAACAGGTGTCTGGGTTTCGGAGACCTGGGCTGTTTTATGTAAAAACAATTCTCACGTCACAATCACATGTTAAATCATGCGAGGAATGTTCGAGTGGAGAGAGATTAGCAGTAGGCCTACAAAACACACAGAAGCCAACCGGTGGTTGAAAACAACACAAAAAGTTAAGAGGCTAATCACACCGGGACAGATTCGTACTGTAGGCATGATGGTGTTTGCTGCAATTTAGTTTTTTGTAATAAAAAGAGGAACAATCAGACCCTGTAGGCGTGGCTTCTTTACCGCCCACACCTGACTGAAGAGGTACCTGGTCCAAGAGGTGCTTCATGAACCACCTCCAGAGTGGATGTCCGTTTACCTCGTATCTCTGAATGGACCAGGTGTTGAACCTTGACCTCTCAGAGTCATACCTACCCCCTGAGCATCAGAATGACGGTCCATCACTGAGCCACAGAGACTACAGTACACCTACAGTGAAATACACCCAGTGCCTTCAAAACACACCAACAACAACTTTAAAACTCCGACATGCATTTTTCCATATCGTCTATCATCAAAGTCAATCGGCGCATTGTCTAATCGCATTAGTAAAGTTGGTTATTTTTTAACACCCAAACACTGAGACTTCGTGGCTGAGTGGTTGCAGTGTGCAGTGAAGCGCAGTGCAGTGGAGCCCCGCTGCAGGCCTACCTTCAGCACCACGTGACAGCTGGCCGGCGTCCAGCTCATTCCGTAGCACTCCGTCTCCCCGCTCACATCCAGCGAGATCTTTACCTCAGCCACCGACTCCCACGTGTAGCAGAACTCCGTCTTGTTGAGCCAGCACAGGTTCCTCACGAATGGGACCTCCGTGTCGGGGCTTCCCACGTTCCCCACGTCGATCTCCACAAAGGTCTTGTCCTCGTCCAGGGTCTGTATGACCAGGGACTGGGTCCTCCTCTCCCAGATCAGTCCGCTAAAAGTCCCTCTGAGGATCCAGTTCTTGTTCGGTTGGTCCACCACTTGCCAGTAGATGATCCCGATGGTCATGACAAAGAAGACGGCCACCCCGAGGCAGGCTATCGCCCCTTTCCACGTCTCGTTCATCTCCTTCAGACCCGTGTCCCATGTGCCCTCCGGGATGGGGCTCGGGTTCCTGTTCCGTGCGTGAGGCATGTTGTTCTTTAGGTCAGCAAGAATCAATTACACAAAATGTAGAAAAAACACTCAGGGGATAAAAAGCCTGTCGGTTCCATCATATCATGGTGCTGCACCGACGGGTCAGGATCAGAAGCAACAATAAGCCACCGGTCAGTCGCTCCTGCGCTCCATGGCAGCAGAGACCTGTCCTGAGCAGAACACTGTCCGAAAGAATCCCAGCGGAGGAAAAAGTGGCACAATGAAATAATGACTTACCACATTTTTCTGCTTCACTAAAGTGTTGATTTGGAGCCTCTCGGTGGCTGAGCAGCGAGCCGCGCAGTGCCGGTTGGGCAGATGCCTACGAATAGCTCTAAGACGCAGACTTGCTTGCCCTGCACTTTCTGCCTGTGAGTCTGACGTAACGGCAGACTCCTTGAGGAAGGTGGAGAGAGGAGAGAGCGGAGGGTGTTCGGTGGCCGGCTTCAGTGGTCAGGGGGCCGGGCAGGCGTCGGGAGGGGAACCAGCACCTCTCCGTCCATGCGCTGTGCGCGCGTCCCGGAGAGGACACCTCCTGTCCTCCTGGTGGAGAATCGTCCCAGTGATGAGGACACAGGGGGAAACTCCAAAGCGAAAATGCTCCTTTCCGGACGACATGCAGACGTTTTTATATAGCATGACTTAGAAATTACTTACAAACACACACACACACAAAAGACGAAAGTGGCAACTGATGCGAGGGATTGAAAAAAGACACACGTCTAAAATTCGAATCCTTGATAATTCAGGTTGAATTTGGCCAATGTATTTCTGGACATTGATATTGAAAATGTAATAATCCTATACGTTTGATGAGCATTTCTATCCATTATTCAAATCCCGTTTATTCAGGGTCAGCCTCCATATCGTCATCATCAGTCCCCATTCCACCCCCAGAGGCTCAACAACCAAATCATAATAATGGGATTAGGTAATTTCTTAATGAATGGATGCCAGTATCTGCTAGCTGAATGGATGTGAATGTAAAGGACGGTGTAGGCCGGGAGGTGAGTGAACACATTGACTGGTGGTTAAAGGTGCAGAGCAGAGTCCTCCGGGGAATGCCGGCAGAGACGTCTCACAGATCAGTTGCCCCCTGTCCGTGTATGTGTGTGTGTTTGTGTAACTGTGTGTGTGTCCTTGTGTTTATGTTTGTGTTCCCGGGTGTGTGACTCCCTGTGTGTGTGTGTGTCCCTGTTTGCGTGTGTGTCCCTGTGTGTGTGTGTGTGTGTGTGTGTGTGTGTGTCTCCCGTGTGTATCTGTGTGTGTATCCGGGCTCCCAAAGCGACACATACCCCTGGCACGGTGTGTGTCATTAGATAAGAGGCTATGGAAGCTCTTCAACGCACACTGCAGCCTCCACTATCGCTCAAAACCTATGTGTGTGTGTGTGTGTGTGTGTGTGTGTGTGTGTGTGTGTGTGTGTGTGTGTGTGTGTGTGTGTGTGTGTGTGTGTGTGTGTGTGTGTGTGTGTGTGTGCGTGTGTAGTAGTGTGTGAGAGACCCTTGTCCTCCTGGGTCAGGGGTGAGCTTAATAACATCACCCCCCCCCCCCCCCCCCCCCCCCACCACCACCACCTTCAGCTCCATCTCCAAGGCTATAAATAACACTGCTGGGTGGCAGCAGCACCGCCCTCCACCTCTGAGAGTGTGAACACAGAACCTGAGAAAGGGCCAGGAGCCACCCGAGGTGCAGGGTCTGCGTACGGGACGGGGTCCGGGGCAGGACCAAGGTCTGTTTGGCTGTTGCTCAGAAGACCTAAGCATCATAAGCCAGGTGAACTGCTCTTTCAATCAGAGAGGAGCGGGCCTGAACAGGACTCATGGCAGAACGGAGGGATTTCTGTTAACTTTTTCCCCATTTATTTTCTCCACATGTTAGAATGAGTTACTTGTTATTGCTTTGTGAGATGAGTCCACTCTGTTGGTCTCAGGTCATGAGATGAAACACTGTTCCTTTAATACTTACATATGTAAAAAAAACTCCTGGCATCTCCCTCCATGTGGTCATTGACCTACTGACAAATATGGAGATAACCTCTCTGATCGCAAAACATGAAATGCCTTATAAATATATATATATATATTATATATATAAATAGATATATAGGAACAGGTGCTGCTGAATCAAATCCTATGACACATGTCAAAGCTATCACACACTGAGCTGCATAGCCAACATAACGCCAGACAGCCATCCAGCTACTGTTAGGACAGAAGAGCACTTTGGTTTACTGCTTCACACCATCTGACTTTGCTCACCATCTGATGAGCAAAAAACTGTTTAGCCAATAGACTGTGTCCAAATTAACAACTTTAACAACAACAGTTTAACTACATAATGTATTATGTATATCTGGATTACACAAATAAAATAAAACCAACAAAAGATGAGGTCATAGCAGCTTATTAACAGGGAAGTAAAAGTACTAAATAAGCCTTCTTAGTGAATGATAAGCTAAAGTAGGTTTTAAAGTGTGACATCGATAAAGACTTTTTCCTTAGTTGAGTTTAGCTTCCGGTCAGTTCTGCTTACAGAACTCCTGACCCATTCAACAGGGTTCTTTGAAACCCATTCACAAGTTTTAAACATGTTTAAGATACAAATATCCATTTCTGCTTTACTTCACCACGGTGGGGTGTGCTGAAAAGAGTCAGGCCTCCTGATGAAAGAAAAGAGGGAATTGTCGAACAAAAACATTTTTGAAAATCTGGGTCATTTTACAATCAACATCTTCTGGTTCAGCTGAGAAACTTTTCCGTCTGGATCCCACTTCCCTCCGCTGGGCTCTGGGACATCCAACACCGACAGCCCCTCCTGTTGGAGGGGAAAGTTTCCATGCAGCCCCACAGTCCAATCTTGGCGGGACTAATATACTACTATAGCCTGAACAGTTTCCGTCTACCCAGTCTCTCTCCATCCTCTCTCTCTCTCGCTCTCTCTCAGTCTCTTCCCCCTCCCCTCTCTCTCCATCCCTGGTCTTTTATTTCTGTTCATTGGGTTCTGTCGCATAAACAGATGCTTTCCACTAGCCCAGAGCTGACCTCCATTCCCTAGCCTGCACACCTGCACACCCGCACACCCCAAAAACACACACGCACACACCCACACACGCACGTACGCACTCACACACAGACGTACAGCCGCACACACGCCCACACAAACACACACACACACACACACACACATGTACCCGCACACCCTCACACATACCCACACGAATGCGCACACACACACACACACACCCACACACACACTGTGGCATCCCGCCACTTAAAGGGGACTTATTATACCACCAGGTGTGAGTGTGATTAGCCTTACAAGCCGTTTCGAAAATCTGCCTAATATGACATCACTAGTGGGTGTGTCCACCTAGATCTGTGCTGGATAGATCTATCTACCAGCCTACCCAGTGGACTGAAGTAAACATTGCTCATCTATCCAGCACAGATCTAGGTGGACACACCCACTAGTGATGTCATATTAGGCAGATTTTTGAAACGGCTTGTAAGGCTAATCACACTCACACCTGGTGGTATAATAAGTCCCCTTTAAACCTCGGCCCGGACCAGCCCGAGGGTTGGTCCGGGATGGCCGATACCAGCGTCACCCACCAGCCGGTGACGGAGAGCACCAACCGAACCCCAATCAGCGGGATGGGAGACACCTGGCTGGACAGCCAGGGAGACGCTTTAAAAGGCACTCGGGAGCAGACGGAAAGGGCCGACGAGTGACGAGACAGCACGGGCCGAGCCAGCCCTACCCTATAGGCCCACGGAGGCCCTAGAGACCGCGAGTACCTTATATGGTTTAAGTTGTCTGTAATAAATGCCGTGATCGGCTAAACCCTCACTGCCAAGCGTAATTTGTACCTGGAACCCGGCTCATTCGAGGAGCGGGTTGCCACAACACATACACACACACACACACACAGATGCACATACGCACACACACACCCACACCCGCACCCACACTCACACACACACGCACATGCATATACACACGCACGCACACACACATACAAACACGCACACCAACACACACACACAAACACACAGACGCACGCACACACACCCTTACGCACACATGCAAACAAGCACACACAAAGTCACAGCCATGTTATAAAACAATTTAATGGTGGATTTATGTTTGTGTAAAAAAATAAAAACATTGTCAAGCGATGTGCTTGGGGTACATGTAACACAGACAGTCTGTATCCCGAGAGGCTGCAGAATGGGCTATATTTCATCCCTTTTCCCAAGCCACAACGGTACAAGAAAAAGTTTGCAATTTGGATCAGACTGTGGCAGGCCAGAATACCAACTGAATTTAAGCTTGTCACCTTCTGTAAGTATTTTAAAGATTTGAATTAATATTTTTTTTCGCCCAAAAGTCTGGTTTGTTTTTCCGAGTTCATCATGCTAACGACAGGGGGCGTGACTAAGCGACAGGTGAATTGTAACCGGCTACAGAATCTATCTCCATGGTAACCATTATCTAGCCTTAAGGCCGATCCATACCTCCGGATCCGGACGAAATTCGTCCGTCGCCCCAAACGTTGCCCCCGGAGCTACCCTTCATACCTCCGTCTGGTTTCAGCGTTGTTATGGATGTTACGCAATTAATCCTCTAGAGGGCAGTGACTGTCGTTTCACAAATTAACGGCATCTACAATCGCAAACATGACATCTGTAGCGATGATTTTGCTCTGCGTCATCCAAAATCTGCAAAATAAAGTGCAAAAAGTGTGCGGTGGCATGTGACACCCCTCACCAACCCGCATATTATCTCCTCAAAATGTTGTTAAATTACCAGTTACAACTAATTGCAAAAGCAGGGGAACAATAACAATAAACAATAAAATAAAAATGTCAGGTATAGTATCTCATCTCATCTCATTTTCGTCCGCTTATCCGGGGTCGGGTCGCGGGGGGAGCAGCTCAAGCAGGGGGCCCCAGACTTCCCTTTTCCGGGCCACATTGACCAACTCTGAGGGGGTGATCCCGAGGCGTTCCCAGGCCAGTGTTGAGATATAATCTCTCCACCTAGTCCTGGGTCTTCCCCGAGGTCTCCTCCCCACTGGACGGGCCTGAAACACCTCCCAAGGAAGGCGCCCAGTGGGCATCCTTACCAGATGCCCGAACCACCTCAGCTGACTCCTTTCTAAGTAAAGGAGCAGCGGCTCTAATCCGAGTTCCTCACGGATGGCTGAGCTTCTCACCCTATCCCTAAGGGAGACGCCAGCCACCCTTCTGAGAAAACTCATCTCGGCCGCTTGTACCCGCGATCTCGTCCTTTCGGTCATCACCCAGCCCTCATGACCATAGGTGAGGATAGGAACGAAGATCGACCGGTAGATCGAGAGCTTTGCCTTGCGGCTCAGCTCTCTTTTCGTTAGAATAGAATAGAATAGAATAGAAAGCTTTATTGTCATTGTACAAGTACAACGAAATTCAATGAACAGCTCCATACATGCACACATGTAATCGAATATAAATATATAATAATTACAAAAGCAATATATAATATAAATAAAATAAATAAATAAAAAATTGAAATACACAGTAAAACTTAAATACACCGTAAAGACTACCAACAGACAAAAAAAAATCAGTGCAGAACTGAGTTCAGTACGGTGACAGCTTTAGGAAAGAAGCTGTTCCTGAGTCTATTTGACCTGGCATATATGGACCTGAAGCGCCTGCCAGAGGGCAACAGGTTGAAGAGATGGTAGCCGGGGTGGGTGGTGTCCTTCAGGATGCCTCTGGCCCTGCTGAGACAGCGGGAGCCGTAGATGGTGCTTAAGGAAGGCAGAGGGCAGCCAATGATTTTTTGCGCAACGTTTGCCACCCTCTGCAGTCTCTTCCTGTCGGCCTCCGTGTAGCTGGAGTGCCCTACTGACACAGCGTAGGTCAGCAGGCTCTCGATGGTGGAACGGTAGAAGGTCACCAGCAGCTGTGCGTTTAGATCAGGGATGGGCAACTTTCATGATAAAGAGGGCCACATTTTTCATCATAACCATCGGAGGGCCACATGACTGCACACTTCAACTAAACGTGAGCTGAGAGAAGCTACACAATTTTGAATTTGGTAGATATGATTTCCTGTATTCTGGTGCATTTTGGGGATGGCCACTACCTAAAAAATCATCCAGAATCATAACCTATGTACGGTATGTTAATTGAACCAACATACATTCATTTCATGTTTTCCATGCTCAAACAGCCACATGAATGATCAGTATTTTTATAAGTGCAAATGGCTCACATACATCATCATTCAATGAAGTCAAAAAACTGAAAAACAGTGGTCCAACATTAAGTGCAACAACTCAATGAACTCAAACCCAACAAGCAGTTGTAGTAGTTGTAGTGGTGACTTAAGTGGATATCTTTAATGACTGATATCGCTTCTAAGCAAACTAGACGCATGGGTTTGCCTTCGAATTCAATGAATTATTCTCATCTTTCTTGACCGAGTTTTCTGTAACTCGATCAATTATTATTATTCTTTTTTTTTTTTTTTTTTTTTTATTATTATGTGCGAGCCTGACTGAGTGAGGATGCGGGCCGCACCGAGTGAGGATGCGGGCCGCATGCGGCCCGCGGGCCGCAAGTTGCCCATCCCTGGTTTAGATGCTCCCTCCTGAGCACCCTCAGAAAGTGTAGCCGCTGCTGGGCCTTCTTGACCAGCGCTGAGGTGTTGACCGACCCGGAGAAATGCACTTTTCCACAGTGACATTCCCAATGCAGTACTTGATGTAAGACAGTAGGCTACTCTGTCTACGAATGTAGCCAGGTCTTCATGGTAGAAGGCTTCCCACTGTGTTTGTTCAAAGCAGTCCTGCAGTCGGGGGAGGGCATCCTCAGGGCAGGTGGTAATGGTCTTCTTTGTGGGCTTTGTTTGTCGACAGAGGGGGGTGTATGCAGGGGTGAGGAGCAGCGAGAGGTGGTCTGACCGGCCCAGGTGGGGGAGGGGTACGGCTCTGTATGCACGCTTGATGTTGGAATACACATGATCCAGAGTGTTTTCTCCTCTTGTTGGGCATTTTACAAATTGATAGAATTTTGGTAGAACAGTCTTGAGATTTGCTTTATTGAAGTCCCCTGCAATAATGTGGGCACCATTGGGGTGGGCGCGCTGGTGGTTATTGATGGCATTATGCAGCAGAGAGAGGGCCGTGTTTACATTAGTCCGGTGGTATGTAGGTATATACAACTAGGTATATAGTATAATATAAGTAAAAAACATCAAATACTATATATATATATATATATATATATATATAGATAATATAAATATCAGATATTATACTACTCTATCTATTTTCGCGAATGGTCCGACTTTTGACTCTATACTGCCGCCTCGATTTCCGGTGGCATTGCTCCGGTTCTCTCGGAGCACTCCGGATTCGTAAGCTCTGAGGCGACGGACCCATTTACGGACGAAACACCTCCGGGACTGGACGAAACTGTCCGTATCCGTATTTACCGTAGGGTGAATGGGCCTTTAGGGTCACCAGGTACTATCCCTGTGGAAACAAGCTTATATCCCTATGGCAACCAGTTTCTATCCCCATGGCAACAAGCCTATATCTCTATGGCAACCACCTTCTATCCTAATGGCAACCAGCTTCTGTCCCCGTGGTAACCAGTTTTTGTCCCCATGGCAATCGTGCATGCTTCTATCGTATGGTAGGCAGTTTCTATCCCCATGGTACCCAGGCTCGCTTCCATCATGACTGCAGCAGGGCTGAGTGGACCATGTGGATGATAAACACAACCACAACACATGAAGGACCTAGAACAATATTCTGTACACACCCAACCTGTCCAACAACAGCTGCTCATTAGTGTCAATATTAGCCTATCTTCATCCATGAAAATAACAAATAATAATAATAATATATTAAATTTGTAGAGCCCTTTACATTCAGAAATCTCAAAGTGCTACAGAGTTTAAGAGAGAGAGAGAAAAAAAAAAGGGGTTGTTAAAACATATAATGCATAAATATTAAAAGGGAAATTAGCAAAAGGCTTTTTTAAAAAGATACGTTTTTTTTTAAAAAACAGCTGTAGTCTGTGGGGCCTTCAGGTGGTCAGGGAGAGTGTTCCATAGTCTTGGGGCTGCAGCGGAGAAAGCCTGAACGCCCATGGTCCGGGTCTTGGTCTTGGGTGGTCTGAGGGTGTGTGCTGATGCAGAGCATCAAATATAACAAAAAATAAATGCATAAACAAAGCATAAAGATAACACTAATGAAGATAATGAGGATTTTTATATTCAAAGCATTACTGCCATACTATTTATACAAATGCAAATACTTACAAGTGCAACACACATGCATGCGTGTGTGTGTGTGTGTGTGTGTGTGCATGTGTGTGTGTGTGTGTTTGTGTGTGTGTGTGTGTGTGTGTGTGTGTGTGTGTGTGTGTGTGTGTGTGTGTGTGTGTGTGTGTGTGTGTGTGTGTGTGTGTGTGTGTGTGTGTGTGTGCGCGTATGAGAGTAGGTGATGAACCTCCCCAGGGACCGAGCTGTCAGTGTGGGCCGTACCCGACCCCAGACCTCAGCCAGCTGAGCCTCCATGTGCCCTTACAGTCAACAGCTTTGCCGCAGCACTGGAAACAAACATCCTGGGCATTTATCACACTGAATACCGGATGAGATTGAAAAGGTAAATGGTGTGTAATAGATAGGATTGTCTGTGATAGATAATGATGGACTGGGTGTGTGTGATAGGTATTGAAAGGTATGTAGGTGAAGAGTCACTAGCATATTGACAGTTGGCTCCACCTCGGGTGGGCACCAGTGATGGGAACCATTATAGAAGTGTGTCAAATTTCTCCAGTGTTGTCTGAACACCAGACACTATTGTATAAGGTGTACAATTATATATGTAAGTCAGGTGGTGTTGCAAACTTTTACAAAGTGGGTCTTACCTTATTTGCATCACATTGTCTTCATCTAAGTTTCAGAAATGTCCAATCTCTGGCGTTTCCGAACATTTCTTTCAACATTAAATTGCAATGGCTCGATATGGATGCGTTTAATATTATTCGTATTATTATTATATGTATTAGTATTATTACAAAATAAACATTGGATTAGGAAGAAAAACAACAAGAGAAATCGCGGTCGCCCTCTGCTGGTCAGTAGCGGTTATTACCACCTTAACTGCCTTAATTTCTCTCCTGTGAGGAGAATATCAAATAACTGTTAGAGATTCATTTGTCATGAAGATTGTCGTGGCCAATGAGCCAGCTATTAACATGTTTTCTTTGTGATTAATAGTTTTGCCTACTGTTGAGATTATTATCCACACCTGACCTGTACTGGTTTTGTACCATGGTGGCTCTTTTCTGAGCTACTATTTGCAGCTAAAAAAAAACCTGCAGATAGTGGCTCAGAACCTACCATCTAAATACCATCTTAACACGTCAGAAGGATAGAATCAATATAAAAGTAAGCTACTAGGTACTTATTTGTATTAATCTTCAAATGTATACCTGCATAGTTGTTATAGTCAATCAATAAAAAGGAAAAATAAAAGTTTGTTATTCTATTTCTCTTCTCGCTTTCCCACAAATCTCCATGGTCTGATGCACAGGCCACAATCAGAGCACAGGTTGAGAAGAAGCGAGACTACAGCCTCCCCCACACATCTACTCTGCCACTATCTGACACACAGATAGCAGACAGCCCACAGACTTTGAAGAGAGACAACAGCCTGCCCGACGCCATCAACACTGTGCCTTCCCCCATCGCTGATGCTGGCTTGGCGAGGAACGGCCACCCCCCTCCTCTGCATTCCCCCATCGACGATGACCTCCAGCCTCATCTCTCCCATAGCTACAACAACAACTCCAGCCCCAATGTCTCCTCCCTTTGCGATTTTCCAGCCGAATATAAGAAACTGGAATATGTTGGCATCAAACTCACATCTGTGTCAATGATAGCATCGCCACGTCATGGCCACAGGCTGATAACACCCAAGAGGATGGCGCCCCAGCCCCCCCCCCCCTGTACTGATAGTAGTCCTGAGTATTACTGAGACAAAAAAGGGTTCAGCCGTAGACACAGTATAAAGGAGGTTTCACATAATCTGCTGAACCCAAGGTTGCCTATGTCAAAGCAGGGCAACTTTCGCATTCATGCTGTAACCACTAAGAGAGTAAACAAAGGGAAACTTAGACACACTGCTAACCTCACAAATCTCATATCTATTGCCTCCAAACCAAAAACAACCTTAAAGCCTATCAACAACACCATCAGGATGGCTCTACTTAATGTGAGGTCTCTTAATAACAAATAATTTTTAGTTAATGATTTTATTACCACTTCTAAACTGGATTTTATGTTTTTAACTGAAACATGGCTGGAACAAATTAACAGAGCAACCGTTCTGATAGAGACAGCTCCTCCCAACTATAACTTTTTTGATGCATGTAGATCTGGAAAAAGAGGTGGAGGGGTTGCTGCTATATTTAAAAATGTATTTCAGGCGAAACAGATGTTATTTGGTGATTTTCCATCGTTCGAATACCTTAGTGCTGTATTGAAATGCTCCCCTAGAGTACTCCTATTAATTGTTTACAGGCCACCCACATATTCTGCACATTTTTTCGATGACTTCACAGAATTATTGTCTAGCATCTCCACAGAATTTGACTGTCTAGTTATAACCGGTGACTTCAATTTTCATACTGATGATTTGAAAAAACTTTTTACCATTTTGGACACATTTGAACTGTCTCAACATGTGAAAGAGGCTACTCATTTTAAGGGGCACACTCTAGACCTGGTTATCACAAAGGGCCTCAATGTTTCTGATCTCTCTGTGACTGATCCTTCCTTGTCTGACCACTTTTGTGTTTTCTTTAACATATCTTTCATTCCCGACATACAGACAAAATCAAACACTGTCAAAAAACGGTATATCAATGAAGATTCTAATGTACTTTTTAAAAAAGCCATCTCCTTGCTACCACCTCTAAACCCATGTTCTGCTGATGATCTTGTAGAAAACTTTAATTTGAAAAATTTTAAAGTCATAGATGTCATTGCACCTTATAAGGTTACAACTATTTCTGGAAAGCAAAAGGCACCCTGGAGAAAAGCTGCTTCTGTAACAGCACAGAAAAAATAATGCAGGAAGGTTGAACGCATCTGGCGTAAAACAAAACTTCATATTCACCATGATATCTATAAAGAGAGCCTCCATGCCTACAATTTAGACTTAAAAAATGCTAGAGAAACATTTTTCTCCAATATCATTAAAACCAACACTAACAATGCAAAAACCCTATTTGCAACTGTTGACAGACTGACCAACCCCCCAACAGAAATTCCACCTGATCTCCATTCCAAGCAGAAATGCAATGAGTTTGCAGCTTTTTATATTGATAAAATTGAAGGTATCAGACGCGCCATCAATATCTCCACTTCAAACAAAAATGTTGGACTACTACCCTGTTCAGGCAAAAATAATGTGGCAAGGATGGCATGCTTTAATGTTATAGACTCTCAAAATCTTGTGGAAACTGTGACACAACTAAAGCCATCCACCTGTTGCCTTGATACTATACCTACCAACCTCTTTAAGAATGTTTTCGACTGCCCAGCAGTAGACATATTGCAGATAGTTAACAACTCTCTCCAGTCAGGCCATTTCCCAAAAGCTTTGAAAACTGCAGTTATTAAACCCCTTTTAAAAAAGCGGAGCCTAGATGCCTCTATTATTAACAACTACAGACCAATATCAAATCTACCCTTCATAAGTAAAATCATTGAGAAAGTTGTCCTCCAGCAACTTAATCACTTCCTGGCATCAACTGGTTGCTATGACACCTTCCAATCAGGATTTCGACCCCTGCACAGCACTGAGACCGCCCTTATTAAAGTTGTAAACGACATCCGTCTTAACACAGACTCTGGCAAAACCTCAATACTAATGCTACTTGACCTCAGTGCTGCATTCGACACTATACATTACTTCTGGACAGGTTAGAAAACTGGGTGGGGCTTTCAGGCACCGTCTTAAATTGGTTCAGGTCCTACCTACAAAATAGGAACTACTTTGTTTCCATTGGCGACTTTGTGTCAGAATCAACCAACGTGACATGTGGAGTCCCACAAGGTTCAATCTTAGGACCCTCTTTATTCAACATCTACATGCTCCCACTAGGGCAAATCATGCAAAATAACAATATTGACCATCATTGCTATGCTGATGACACACAAATCTATGTATCGCTATCACCAAATGACTATCGGCCCATAGATCTGCTGTGCCAGTGCATTGAGCAAGTGAAAGAATGGATGTGCTGAAATTTCCTTCAACTTAATGAAGACAAAACAGAGATAATTGTATTTGGTTCTAAAATGGAAAGGCTTAAAGTAACCCAACACCTTCACTCTCTGTCCCTGAAAACCTCAATCAAAGCCAGAAATCTAGGGGTTATCATGGATTCAGATTTACATTTCGACAGTCACATCAAATCAGTTACAAAATCAGCATATTATCACCTTAAAAATGTATCAAGACTTAGAGGGCTCATGTCCACCGAAGACTTACAAAAACTTGTACATGCCTTTATCACTAGTAAGCTTGATTACTGCAATGGTCTCCTTACAGGTCTCCCAAAACTAACTCTGAGGAAGCTTCAGCTTTTTCAGAATGCTGCTGCTAGAGTTCTAACAAAGACCAAATTTGATCATATTACACCAATTCTGAAATCGTTACATTGGCTTCCTGTAGGTCAGAGAATTGATTTTAAAATCATGTTGCTAACCTATAAATCCCTACATGGTTTAGGCCCAAAATATTTAACTGATATGCTTCTACTACATCAGCCTTCTAGACCACTAAGAAGCTCTGAGACCAATCTGTTAATTATCCCCAGAGTAAACACAAAACATGGGAAAGCAGGATTTAGTTACTATGCAACAAATAGCTGGAATAAACTCCCAGAGGATTTAAAGCTTGCCCCAACTCTGAGCACCTTTAAAACAAGACAGAATACTTTTATGTTTGCTATAGCTTTCTGCTAAATCTTAAATACATTGCACTTTCTAAAAATAACTTTGCCTTTATTTTCTATTTTAATACTAAAATGCCTTTTTAACTTTCTATTTTACCCATTTCTTTGCATATGTTTTTCTTTTACTTATCTATTATTTTATTTAATTGTATGACAATGTTTATATTTGAAGCACTTTGAGTCTGCCTTGTGTATGAAAAGTGCTATGTAAATAAAGTTGCCTTGCCTTGCCTATTTGCACTCCTGGGGTCTGCAAATACCACATTGTTCAGGAGACTCCACTAAAGGCGCGACTCAGGTTTCGCTACGTGCGCGTTGTTTCAACTGGCTGATATGGAAGTAAATCTGTGCCATTGGATTTTGAAAAGGAAAAGCCATTGAATTCTAAGCACTGAATATTCATGCATTGAAATAACATACCTGGATTTTTTGCCTCTGAATTTAACATTTTCAGCTTTATTTTTCAATGTTAAACAATTCAAAATATCATGTCACCGAGTGACACGGAGTGACACGATACATATATGAGGATGACAAATTAAAAGCAGGTTGCTGTCGGGCACAGTTGCGCAATAATGTTGGTTCTGCGCTCTCGTTCCACAGTGGGCATCGTTGAATAATTTATTTTGAATGTAAGGGTTAAATTCAGATGCAAAAAAATCCAGAGACGTCATTTCAATGCATAAATATTCAGTGCTTAGAGTGCTTTTTTTTCAATATCCGATTGCACAGATTCACTTACATAGCTGACATACGTGGAGAACCCAATGAACAACAGGACTTCATAACTAAGGCTGAGATTGAAATGGAAATAGAAATGTAATGAAGGCTACTAATCACAAAAGATTAAATAAATGGTTAAATAAATGGACATTGAGATGGTCACTCCCGCTCCAACTCCTTTCACATACCACTCATATACAGTACATAGGTATGAATCCCAAGTAGTATGATTATATGAAAATAATAGTTGGTCATGTTGATCTTTAATTTTCCTGAAGCAAGCCCCCCTTTAGGAGCTGTGGGACCGCATCATCTCCTTGGGTAAAGGTTGGTCCAGTTCACCCTATGTTTAAGGAGAGAAAGGAAGCATTAAAGCACCTTTCCTTATCATTTAGCGGATTCAAATAGCTATATTCTCAGAGCTGTTAACCAGTTACTTTTGAGTCATTTCAATCAATAAGGAAGATTCCGAATCAGATAATACTATTAGACGGCAGCCCACGGAACTGTTGTTTCTATATTTCCGAGTTGTTTGAACGCAGCTATTAAGGCAAGCCACGAATGCGCTTGCGCACACGTTGTACCCGGAAACACTTCAATGCACATGGATCATATCAACTAGACCTTCAAAACAACTTGAATACAAGAATCCCAACGTCCACCGCAGCCATGGCAGCAAAGAAACTAATGTAAGCCCCGAGGTCTTCTTTTATTTAATACTCTAGCCAGGCTGTTTACGTATGTTAAAAGGGGTTTCAGTCATTGGCTATTACAGAGGCTTGGAACAGAGTGGTGTAATCTTGTCTAAAGACAAACGTTAACACATTGAAAAAACTCAGTATCTGGTTCATAGCACTCATAGTACTATCGCAATATACAAATAAACAGATGACAGGAGAGTGCATCCCTTCTCTTTAATCCACAAACTACTAATCCTAAATATGTTTTTGGGTTCTGAATACTATGATGTGAAAACATCATTAAATGTACAGCCAAGTGGTTTTTAATTGGTTCCCCAGTTTATCTTTGTTCTCTGCACCTCTGTACCTAGTGACCCCCGTCCCCTCCTCTCTGTCCCCATCACAGTTACCCTCTCTACCAGCTCGGAAACCCCCAGCTGCGGCTCTTCAGACCCAACTGGGCCCTGACCCTGGTGCGGCCCGGCCGGGAGCAGCCCTCAGACACCGTCCAGTTCCGCATCCCCATGGAGTGAGTTCTAAATTAAACTATAACATCTTTAAGGCCATCTTTCAGTTCTGCGGCCTGCTGCCTGCTGTCCATCAGTTAAGTGTGGGAAAAGACAGCCACAACATTAGAACCAATGACAGGGGAAGGGAACAACATTGATCATCTTGTTACGTTGGCATCTATCAAGCCCTGGGATATATTAGCCGTAAAGTGAACCCTCAGCTCTTAAAATTGATGTGTTGGTGGCAGATAAAATGGGCAACCGTAAGGATGGGATTTGCCAAGGGTCAGATGTGACGCCTGGGTCCTCTCCACAGAGGCAGTTCTTGAGTGGTGTTCCTGCTCTGCAGGGTTTAGTACCTTGTCTTGTTAGACAGGTGTCGGAACACCGTGCATCCCAGCTGACTGCGTAGCGGCCGACCTGGCGGATGCCTGTCTGACCCCTGTCTGACCCCTGTCCACTGCCTAAAGGGCCTACAATGGGCAAATCGTCTGAACTTGACAATGGGTCGATGGAAGAAGGTCCGGTCTATTGAATCTAATTTTTTGTTCCATTTGGATGGCAGTGTACATGTGCGTCTTGGGAGGAGATGGCACCAGAATGCACTGTGGGAAGTGGGCACCATGTTCAGGAATGGTCGAGGAACATCATTGACAGTTTCGTTGACTGGACCTGCATGTTTCCCTATCCCATGTTATTTCATAGTTGTACTTGAAATAATATGTACAACTATTAAACATGTATATTTAGACCTATACGTTTAATGGCAGTTGTATACTGCTATACATAACTATCTCGTGAAGTCGCAGTTGCAGCCTTTAATCAAATGGAACAAAGTTACAAAAGAGGCTACTATACTGTTTCGAGACGGCAATCTTTTCAAAATATTACTGTATTATTTTCGGTGTTGCAGTGCTTGAGATAGGCAGAAGGTTACCAGATGGGTATTCAATCAAAGTCGCTGACGAAAGCGGCGCGTAGTTGATTAAGCCCGGTTAGAACTAACGCCAACTTCGACTTGAGGCTAAAGCCGTTCCATCAACCCAGTTCAGCCGCGACTTGCTCAGGTTAGTTAAAGCCAGGCTTACGTTTTCGTGGATTACGCACGCTCACGAGATATGTAACCAGCCCAGAACCGTGAATGTCGAATCATGGATCAAATGTCCGAAAAGGATCGAGCGGGATCTTTTCCAGCGGCGAACAGAAGCTGCTTGTGGAGGTCTATGAGGAATACAAGCATACTCAAAAAGGGAACACCGTAAACATTAATGAAAACAGGGAGGCCGCCTGGCAATAAAATCGCCAATCCTTTGAATGAATAAGTAGTATTAAGCGTAACATAATTAAATGTAATATTGACTGCAAATTCGTAATCAGGGAGATAGTCTTGAGGTAACGTGTCGGACTTGCACCCGGTCGTCCAGGGTTTAATCCCCTCTAATAGTGAATAAGGAAAGATTACTGGAGAAATCAGAAAAAGTTTCATGCCATTTATTTTCCATTTCTTCGAATATTCTAAATTGACTGACCATAGTTCTTTTCTTAGCTGCCTGCCGAGAAACTCACCTGAATGGAATTTATGTGGCTGCGATTTCCCATGTCTTTGTCATTGTGAAAAAGGCTTATCAGTAACATTAATATTAACATTTACTTTACCATGGGTTTTTGGAAGTTATATTTGGGTTCTAGGGATTTTGTAAGACATATTTATTATATAAAGTCAATTGTTAGGCCTAATTTCTCTGATATAAAGGAAATTACCAAAATAAGAATTCAATGTAGTGCCCAGGACATGAACTCGGGTCGCCTGTACTACAGGGCAGATGCTAGGGCACTCACCCAACTTCTGGTTCCCAATTTTGATAGAATACATAATTTGTCTAAAAATGTGTTTAGAAAATATCCACGATAGCGATTCATTTAATTATTT
Organism: Gadus morhua; assembly: GCF_902167405.1. Classification (NCBI taxonomy): domain Eukaryota; kingdom Metazoa; phylum Chordata; class Actinopteri; order Gadiformes; family Gadidae; genus Gadus; species Gadus morhua. The sequence goes on from NC_044056.1 coordinate 23,739,399, forward strand.
TATTTGCATCATTTAATCTTAGACCCTTAGTGAAAATATAGGCTGTTCATATATGTACTTCATATATCTACATTTATGACAAAATCGTAAGGACTAGGCTTGGCGGAACCTTCTGATGGTACACATGTTTCCGACAGATGGGACTTCTCTGAAACACCGCTCAAGTAAGCCTGACAGTTAGCCTGGTACCGACCAGGTTCATTTGGTCAGATAAATTGCCATGGTTACTTAGCGGAGATTCCCTTGAGTCACGTTGATGGAACACAACTATAGCTTAAAGTAGCGAGGCTAAGCGAAATAAGCCTGGTTTTGCCCTTAGCTTGGTTGATGGAATACCCCCCAGGTGGTAAAAAATCCATCTTTCATTCTAAATTGCCAATATTGGAGTGTAGTTAAGCCTCTATGCCACCAGGGGGAATCACAACGCCACATAAACCCAAATGTAGCTCTCATATTCAGGACTCCACAACTATGTTGGGTTGGGGGACGTTGATCAGGTTGATTATTTGGATGCAGTGGAGGTGAGATGTTCTGAATAATAACATGCTATTCCTCTGGGACAAAGACTCAACAGAAATAAAAACAAAAAATAAAATACCTAGCACTGTATGTAATATATTTGCTAATATTCTGTTATTTGTTATCAATTGTGTGTGTGTGTGTGTGTGTGTGTGTGTGTGTGTGTGTGTGTGTGTGTGTGTGTGTGTGTGTGTGTGTGTGTGTGTGTGTGTGTGTGTGTGTGTGTGTGTGTGTGTGTGTGTGAGAGACAATCCGTGTTGTTGGGCTGTCACTTGGTGTGTGTGTGTGCGTGCACACTGCAGTAATGGGTGTGGGAGGAAGGGTGTGTTGTCTTTGATGAAAGTGGCAGGAGAGGTGCGCAGATGATTGATAAGCACTGTATTCTTAAGGTTGGAATCCTCCTCACCACATCAATAGCCTGAATTAGGTTTTGCAAAAGGGATCAACTTTATATCCCTACAGCACTATGAATGGCATGACGCAATGTCTGCTGCAAAAGAAAATAATTCAAAGGCAGCGGCATTCTATCTTTTTCAAAGAAGTTGTACTTGGTACTACACACTATTCATTGATACAATTTGCATTTATTAAGGTTGCTTATCTCAAACCCCAAAACATCAGGACTCATTGATCCAGTGGGTGTTCCACCTCCCCCACTGAAGGTATGAGTCGTGCAACCAGGTTTACAATAAGGTTGGACCGGCATATGTAAACGTCCTTGTAATCTGAGACGAAAGTGGACTTGAGCATTTGAAATGATCCCAAACTGTGGTATGTTCTCCATGTCCTGTTTCCCTCACTGAAATGTCAAGACCCATGAAGGCAGGCACCTAGCTGGCCTGTGTCCCGGTGCAAGTACGGTAGTTGTAGCTGTGGAAGGGTGGGGTTGGATGGGCTGGGGTGAGCTAGGGTGGGGAGGGGTGGGGAGGTGCAGCACAACTGTTAATGAGGAGCAGTAATGACAGCATTCACGTGGGAATCACAAAGAGTTCTCTTTGTCCCTCGACCACCTTGGGACCAACCATAAGAGATCAATCGCTCTCGCTCTCTTACCTCACGCTCTCTCTCTCTTACCTCACGCTCTCTCTCTCCCACTCGCTTGTCGCTTCCCCGCTCTTTTGCCACCCTCCCTCTTCCCTCTCTTCCACTCAACGTATCGCTCTGCCCCCCATCCATCTCTCTTCCTCTGTCTAAAACACGCACACAGACAATTGCTTACACATATGGGTTAGGCTATACCACGTAATAATACAGCAGTCATAGAAATAAATTGATTTAAATTTGTTTCCAAATACTAGACAATTTTGTATTTGTATCCATAATGAACACATACATACACACACACACAACATGCACACGCACGCACAATAATATAAATAAGTAATACAAAGTCATGTTAAAGCGACCTAAATTTGAGTTTTTTTATATTATCTCGTATTGTTCGGTCGCCAGACAATGAACATCAATGTGTGACTAGATCTACTAGTAAGGTGAGCATCTGATTGGAAGCCTTGCAGTTAAAACAACCCACCATAACTCGATAGGCATCATCATCAGCAATGAAAACAAGGGAGCGATTCCTCCGCTGATGGTGGCCGTGTTCCCGGGAGGTCTCTAGTGGGTGGACATTCCCTTTCCAGGGCTGTAACACCTGGGCAGTGCGGTGATACCCAGTGTGCGGACACGCCCGTTTCTGGGGCCTCACCTGGTCGGGCTAGGACCCTCTTAGGGCCTCAGCTGGTCGGGCTAGGACCCTCTTAGGGCCTCACCTGGTCGGGCTGGGACTCTCTGAGGGCCTCAGCTGGTCGGGCTAGGACTCTCTGAGGGTCCCAGCGCGCCCAGGCTGGTGGAGCGTGGTGTGACCCGGGGCGTCATGCTCGCGGGCAGAGAGGGAATGGCAGGAAGAAGTACAAGAAGTGTCTTGTTTTGTCATTGTCCGTCAAGGCGATTTTAGGAAGGAGGATTTTGTTTACTCGCTGACTCTTCTTTCTGGCTTTTGCTTTGGATTATTGACGATAAAGCAGTCTCAGAGTTGTCTGAGGCCTTTGTTTGTCATGTTGTTATCACCGTTATCTGATGTATTTTAATCCTTCCATATTGATATGCAGAAGCGTAATTTCTCAAGGTGTAATGTTAGTATCATAATGCCGTCGACTGGTAATAAGTTAACTATACGGTCCAATGGGAGTCCCACCACTACACCAAGCCAGCCATGTCCAGTGAGGTCACTGTGGTGGTCTCAGGTGGAGCTACCTGTAGGTAACTCAAGTGTGTGTGTGTGTGTGTGTGTGTGTGTGTGTGGACAATCCGCGCAATCCTTCACATGTGTTACATCAGGCCGCCAATCTCAGCCGTCTCCCCTGTCTTTCCTCTCAGGTTCCTCACGCCTTAACCCCCCCGCCCCTCAGACAAAGTGGGCTGTTATGGCGGTGGGGCCAGGGCTGAACGGGTTGTGCGCGTTGCATTGTGTCGGTGTGAATGGAGCAGCGAGCGGTGAGCGGTGTGTGTATCGTTCCCCCGACAATGAGGAGCGGCTCCTCTTTGTTTCCCTTCATGTGCGTCAGGAGCGGCGCTCTCGTTTCATTCTCACCATTAAGGTGCCGGCACAACGCGCTTTGATGTTGCACGGGCGGCGCGCACGGGCGGTGCGCACGGGCGGAGCGCACGGGCGGCGTGCACGGCTGTCTGAAATGTTAAGGAAACTGTTAATAACATCCATCAAGGCTTGTTGTAGGATGCCATTGGCATAAGAAGGGCACAGTGGAGCTCACTTCTGCATTCATGAGGTCCCCTGGTAAAGAATACCATATATTTTGTAGTTTGCATGCACCCCTATACATGCACACATGTTATTTCTTCCATGCATGCCTCCGTGCACCCCATGCGTGCACCATACATGCACACTCATGTATGCGTTGGTGCATCCTTTTTTTATCTGATGGATGGTTTGCTGCCCCTGCAATGAAAGCCCAGCAGTGACGTGCTAGCGTGTCGTGTTTAACGGGATACTTAACCAAGCGGTTAATACAAACCTTTAGTCCGCCGCTCACACACCTTCTCTCTTCTCACGAACTTACCGGTCTAACGGTCGGAACGCGTTTTTCTCTTATTAAAACAACAATCCTCCCGCCCCCTGAGATATGTGGCCTGAGATGTGTGTGTGTGTGTGTGTGTGTGTGTGTGTGTGTGTGTGTGTGTGTGTGTGTGTGTGTGTGTGTGTGTGTGTGTGTGTGTGTGTGTGTGTGTGTGTGTGTGTGTGTGTGTGTGTGTGTGTGTGAGAGAGAGATGGTCTCCACCCATACAACTCCCACTGGCTTAGCCCTCGGTGACGGGAGCACACAGGTGCCAGGGCATAATCTCTCTAAGAATACGTCTCTCTTCTGTTCACCGTCAAAGCAGCTTTTGTCTTTTCCTTAATGGCTTTCTTTTTTGTCTGTATCTCCACCTTTCACCTACATTACCTCTTCATCCTTCTCCCTGACTCAGGGTGACCTGCTCACTGCACGCACACGCACCAACACACACACGTACGCAAACACACGCATTCATCCGCACACACACACAGGCAGGCCGTTTCTTGGGATGACGGCCATTGCCCATTGCTTCTTTATATCAGAGAAGAGGTCAATCCAATATGATTAATTTAGTTGAATCGATGACATCCTAGATGGCTCTTCGGTCTTCCCACTCAGTAGCGTTGACCTCATGGGCCCAGACGTATTGACCAAGATGTGCAGGGCAGGGCGTCTTGTTTCAAACGATCAAACTTGCTTGGTAACAGTCCCTCCCAGACACCGTGGCCTTCCCTCTGCGTCAGCCTCCTCCTCTTGTCCTTCACCTCGGCGGTATTGCTGTGGCGGCCCAGGCTTGCGTTACCGCGACAAATGCCTCTCTTCATGCGTGTTTCTATATAAATTACACCAGTTGCTTGGTGGGGGAGACGGTAGAGAGGTATACCCTCATCCTGGTCGCTCACTTAGGGCCGTTCTGCTGGGCAGGATAGTGGGGGAAATGTCTTCCGCTCCAGGTCAGACTGATATCTATCGTGGCGGGGATGATGATGTTGACGATGATGATGGGCTGTGTACCACAGGAGGAGGTACAGAGCACTTTTTCCCCCCATGTGTGTCTCGCTGAAGTGCTGCTCTCCCGCTTTGACATTCATTAGCTTGCACTCAGACGTGTGTGTGCGTGTACACGCATGTGTGTGTGTAGTTGTGCAAGATAATCCTGCATCCTGCGCCTGAGCACATGGAGGCATGTCCAAAAATTTAGCGACAAGTCGGGACAGGCTATATGAACCCTAAATAAATCTGGATCTGCTCTGGGCCTAAATAGTCACAAGCTATACCTTTATTGCTCCCAATAAGTGTACAGATTAATGTGGTTACTTTAAAATGGCGGCAGCCGGCATCAAACGGTTCTCACTCCTGAGAATGAGGAGGAGAAAATGCGCGGCCAGTTGAACCCTGGCTCTCCCCGTCGGTACGTCAACAGAACGGGGCCGGCTGCAGTCAGCTACAGTTTGTGTATTGCTTGTTTGTTGTTTCCTATATTGCTTCCTGTGCGTGTGTGCTGCAGCAGAATATTGGAGTGCCCAGCGAGAGTAGGGGTTTAGACCCTGTTCCTGCCATTAATCAGGGAGGGGGGGTTCCTCCTGGAGGGGTTTCACGGACCCCTGGCAACCCTCCCGCTCTGCTCTCCCTCCTCTACTTCAGAAGCAGCCCAGTCTTCCTCTCTGCTCTCTAGGAATCATTTCCTTGTATAGCCCCCTCTCTCCACTCTGTCCCTCTGTCGCTTTTTCTCTATCTTCTACATTCTCTGCCTTCCCTTTTTTAAAAACATGTTAAGGTTGGCTAACAACATCATCTCTAACAGTAGCCATGTCTTAAACAAAGAATACAAACTGTTATCATCAAAGTGCAGATTCAGAGTACCCAAGTTTAACAAGATCTTACGGAAACACTCTTTGGTGCATTATTCAATCCACATGTTCAACACTGAATCAATCTCTAGATCAAAGAGAAGTTGAAGGGACTTTTATGTTTTATGTTTGTCTTCTATGTGTTTGTATTTTCTGTTTTCAGTTTGTGGTGTGTGGTGTAATGCCCTACAATGTACATCATTTACAATTCATGTTACATGTATGTGTTAAGTCACAATGGAGCAACTAAATGGACGCAAAACAAATGTCAGACCTGTCTGACAATGTATATTATTATTGTTATTATTATAATTATTTTCTGTCTGTCCTCCTCTCTGTCTCTGTCCCTCTCTCATTCTGTCTTTCTCTCCCTCCCTCCCTTTGTGTCCCCCACAATCTCTCCCTCGCTCTCTCTGCCCTGCACTTTGTCTCGCTCCGTCTCTCTGGTGTTTGTGAAGTGCTGCATGCCCTCCTCTCATCACAACCTCTGAGGAAACTGCTGCTGTGATGCACATTCCACTACCTTCCCCAACACTAGGGTCACGGTTCGGTACGTGCCTCGGTATTGAAGTCAGGGTACGGTACAGGACGGTACGGTTCATAGTCAAGGGGAAAATTATAAAGAACTGCTTGTTGTCAACAACGGAGAATGGCCGTAGATCAGCAGCAATGAAAACGCCAATAAACTTGGTTATAGCATTTGCATTTCGGAATTCCCAGACAGGGATTGTTGAAATAGTGTCTTGAGCTGGGTTTGCACAGCTCGTTTTTTTTTTTCACATCAACGGTGATAGTAACACCTTGATGGTGCCTTTTCAAATGCGTGTGCATGTAAAAGTGCTGTACGTACACACTGAGAGCCCTCTCCGTAGCCGGAGAGCCTGTCGGAGACCCTCTCCGTAGCTTACGTGCGCATCCAATATTTTTTAACTATCCGTCGACGCAATGGAGACGGCAAGGACTGTCATTGGTCCTCTAACAAAATCATTTCCGGAATCACTTCTCCGGTTTGACTTTGCACCTTATTTACTTTGTACATTGTTTACTCTGCACATTAAGGAGAAAACACCAAGTAAGATTTGAAAAGCTTTGGAAGTTTATTTACAACACTGCTTACATGGTTTGTAGTCCACATATAAGATCGATCGGGCGGCGAATTGCATTGCGTACCCGACATCCCGTCGGAGAACTGCGAATGCTCAAGGGGCTAAATGGTACTTTGCCTAAACGGTCCGGAGGAAACTCAGACTTCAAGTTTTAAAGTCTGCATTGCAAAACAAGCCTTTACATTCGCCACATTACCGCTATATACACCAAATTTACGCACGGCCCACCTCTGTAACCACCCAGAGGTGCCTGTACCGTGATGGTTCGGTACAAATACGTGTATCGTTACACCCCTACCAACACATATGGCATTCTGTTGGTATCCCGAGTGTCATTTGCCGTCCGAGGGAATGACCGTAACGTTCAACTCAAGCGTATTCGGTTGCTAAGCGACGTCGACGACTTTGGCCAATATTTCTCTGCTGACCAACACGAATGATAACAAATACATTGGAAAAATATTTTTTCGATTTGGCAACTATCCATTACAGTGGAATCCGCTTATAGTGGTCACGTTTGTCCAGAGCCAATTTGAACACTATAAGCGGATGATTACTAAAACCGAATTTACCGTTATTTCACTTATTTTTTTATGCAGAATATAATTTTTATGGTTTTTCAATAAGAACAATGCAAAGAAACGGATAGCTTCCACATTTACTGAATTTTATTACAGTATCATGCAAGTTTAATTACATATACCTGTACTGCGCTGTGCGCAGACATAACTCTGGTACGTAACTTATTACAATACAGTAGTGCTGTGCGTCGGCTCTGCTGTGCCGCCGGTGCATTTTTTTTTTTAACAAGTCCAGTGATGTTGATAGGTTTTCAATGTAGTGAGTCCCCGGGACCCACAGGTGGCGAGTTGGGTGGGTCCCTGAGAAATTCAATGGGTCCCGAGTCGACTCCCCAGTTTAAAAAATGTGTTTCTTTTTTATTATTATTCTATTTCTTAAATTAAATTAATAGTGTTAAACTCCTTGATGGTGGTATGATATGGTTAGAGCTGGAGTACTCAACCGTTCATGTTTAACACTAGAAACGCCGGGCCATTTTTACCTACTCCTAGCGCCGCAAGAGGGGTCAAATGACCCCTAAGTCATTTTAATGAGAGGCTGTGCATTTGCACATAATGATCACTAGGTGGCGCCAATGAGCTATTACCGCGCGAGCGCCGTGTGTGTGTGTGTGTGTGTGTGTGTGTGTGTGTGTGTGTGTGTGTGTGTGTGTGTGTGTGTGTGTGTGTGTGTGTGTGTGTGTGTGTGTGTGTGTGTGTGTGTGTGTGTGTGTGTGTGTGTGTGTGTGTGTCACAAGCCTAGTCCGAACGATTTTGTCATAAATGTACATATATTCAATCAGAAGGATTGCAAAAAAATCCTGTTCAATTTGCTCATTCGACACGAGTGAGCACAGCATCGAGCAGTGGAAACGTGGGTTTATTTACTATGAAGTTCGTATTTTTAATTGTTGAAATGAAATCAGCGGTGACGAGCTAGTTGTTTTGGTAGCGGCTAAATTAGCATGTCGCGATACTTTGTACAGGGGATCACGTCTGCGCCAAGTAGATGCGCAGAGGGTTGAAACAGCGCTTGTCCGATCTGCTCACAAGAAGGTTTCTTTGGCCAGTTACTGTGATTAAAAACGAGTTGTTTAGTGTTCACAATGTATCGTTTTTCATTGGGAAAATGAGATGCGTCCCCGGGACGCATGGATAGTGAGTTTAGTGCGTCCTTTCAGATTTTAATGCGTCAGGGACGCAGGACGCGTACCTAGCAACATCACTGAAGTCTGAAAATAAAGTTTGAAACAAAATGCTTAGGCCTAATCACAGCACAGTACGTCGCAGTGCGCGGACATAACTCTGATAGCCTACAGTAGGCCTAGTAACTTATTCTGTGCGTCGGCTCTGCTGTGCCGCCGGTGCATTTTTTTAAACATGTCTTCAAACAAACAAACAACAAAGTTTGAAACGGTTTCATAGAACAACAACATAGAAGATAACTGCATAGGCTACAGAAAATTAAAGCTAGCCTAACTCTGCTTCTATGTTGCAGATCTGCTGCGCCGCATTAAGAAATCACTTAACATATTTATCCATGGTTCCCTGGATCAGAGTGTTGTCCAACACCGAGTTCACTTCTTTTTCAAAAGGATGTAAAAGGTCAAAGTTTTTGAAACCAACATGCAGGAGACCAGTCTTTAAAATGCAAACTGCATTCCTCATCTCAGCTCTGGAAGGGACAACAGTCTCCTCTTCTTCATCCTCATCCTCCTCCTTCTCCTCGCTGCGCGCACCACTGGTACCCGCACCAAAGCGCTCTTGTACCTCCGAGATGATGTCCTCATCCGTCACAATCTCTGACACCGGAGTGCTGTCATCACTTTCGAACCACTGCTCAAACTCGTCAGTGCTGATCTCAGCAGGTGGATCAACAGGTGTCGGTTCCTCCTCTGGTGACATGACCAGACCTCCTTTCCTCCAGCAATTCCTGATTGTGGAAGCCTCCACATCAGCCCAGGCGTCCCGTAGCATCAGAATCGCGTCAAGGAGGCTGATTTTCTTTGCGATGTCTGCAGCAGCTGCTCTGTTCCCCTCATCAATTTGGCGCAGTACAGAGCGGGCCATCTCTTTGCGAAAGTAAGCTTTGGCTGTTCTGATGATGCCTTGGTCACAGGGCTGGAGAATTGAGGTTGTGTTCTTCGGCAGAAACTCGAGTCGGATGTTTCTCAGTGTTGTTTTCAAGTTATGGGCTGAGCAGTTGTCCACAAGCAGAAGGATACTCTTCCTCTCTTGGCCCAGTTTGCGATCCCAGTCCTTTAACCACTCCATAAAGAGAGCCCCGGTCATCCAAGCATTAGCATTGGCTGCGTAACGAACAGGCAGTGTACGTACGTGTTTGAAGCAGCGGGGGCTCTGACTTTTTCCGATGACAAAAAGTTCCTTCTTTTCTCCCGCGGCAGAGCAGGCGAACATAGCCGTAATCCTTTCTTTTGATTTTTTCCCCCCTCTTTTATTGTCGGATTTGAAGGTCAGGGTGCCGTCAGGTAGAGCCCGAAAATAAATCCCGGTTTCATCAGCATTCCAGATGCTTTCCTCACTGTACTCCTGTCTCATCCTGACCCACTGTTGCTCGAGCCACTCGTCGCGTGACACAGTGTCAGCCTCAGCAGCCTCTCCGTGCAGCTTCTTAAACACAATGTTCTCCCTCTTTTTAAATCGCTCAAACCAGCCGCTAGAAACTTTGAAACTCTCCTCTCCGAGACTTGTTGCTAATGACTCAGCCTTCTCCCTGACCAAGGGTCCGCTCAGCGGAGCGTTGCGAGACCGGGCATAATCAATCCACTTCACCAGGGCAGCCTCAACCGCAGGTGCTTTGCCCGGGCGCCGTCGTTTTCGGTCTCCGTCGTTAGCCTTCATGACTGTCTCTCGTTGCTTAATTAGACTCCACAAGGTAGCCTGATGAATGCCAAGCTTCGCCGCAGCATCTCGTTGGCTCATTTTTGGCAACTTATCATATGCCTCGAGGAGATTACGTTTTTCATTCATAGAAAATGATTTCCTTTTTCCAGCCATGATTCGCAAGCTAGTTCTAGCTGCCTGGTCGTCAACTCTTTACGTTAGCTAGCAAGGCAGAAGCAGACGTCCAGAAAGGAATCATGGTAAAAAATAACAATAACTACACGTAATAATAATAATAATAATAATTTTTAATTTTAAAATTATTTTTGCACATGTTTACATTCATAAAATGGCCAAAAATGAACATTATAAGCGGATTTCTTGATTACTTTAAACAAATTATTTAAACAGCATTTGTATAGAAATGATTCGGTCCCAAGCCTTTTGAACACTATAAGCGGTTGATTACTATATCCGTGACCACTATAAGCGGATTCCACTGTACTAATAATACCAATACTGTTTGACTGGGATGATGAGGCATCAGACAATCAAGTCATTTTAGCCTGAATACATAGGCAAAAAGCAACAGGGCAGGTTGCTAGTACCATGGACAGTATCAGAACGATAACTTGTTGAACTAAATGGATGTGGTAGGCTACACCACGGGATGCATCTGCAGACCACTGCCACATAAATAAAGGTAAGAAGCGATATTTATTGCTTAAGATTTGCTGTTGCTGTGGCAGGTCTTTTGTGTTTTTTGCACTCAAGTGGTCGGCTGTTTTAACTTGAAATTGATAGTCGTGGAGTCAGTCTCTTGTTGACACAAATTTACTTTTGGTCATTCTTGCTTTGCTTGAATTCTGGCATAATTGTGGGGGGGGGAGTGCATGCGTTTTGGTCAGAATGCTTGATAGTTTTGATGGAATGCGTGTCGTGAATTGAGAACAGCCAGCTCATGATGAGATACAGCGTTCAGCTGTGCAACAAATATTTTTTTCTTTTCTAATCTTGACGACTTTTGTAGTGCTGTGTGTAGCCACACGTTTGGCCCTTCTGAACTTAAACACGCAGTTCATTTCCTTTCCTAGCTCCTCTTGTTTATGTTGTTAGCTTAGCCATGTCATGTCACGTTGTCAACATTGGATAAATGGAGCAGAACATAGTGGGTCATATGTCCGATGCTTTTTGGAAACGTTTTCTTCATAAAACGTGCCAGACAGATTTTGTATACATTTTATTCCTTAAAGGGACTCTCACCTTTGTTGCATTTGAGAATTACAGCACATTCAAATCATCCCGCCTTCCTCCAATGCCCCACCCCCTAAGCGTTATTTTTTAGAGTACAAAACTAAGCGTTATTTTTTTTTGAGTACTGTAACGACCTCGCCGGTGACATAATGATGTCGAGTCATTAGTAGTTGAAGGTAGTTTTAATGAACCAAAACCAGGTCACTGAAACCCGTAACATTGTAACCAACGGCAGAAAACCGACACAAAACAAACCCCGGTTACCCCGGCAACCCCCAACACGGTCTCACTCGCGTGCAGGCCCCCACCCTCCTGTTCTTCCAAGGCCCTCCCCCAGCTGACCTAATGATTCGCCCCCACGCTGATTGACAAGAAGAACATTACAATACATGCACATAGAACAACTGGCATAGCGGACAACGAAATATAATGTAACACATAACACAAACTATTTAACTGTCCCAGGGTCGCTACAGTACAAAAGTTCTAGACTCCCATGGGTTATGTTTAGACTCCCATGGGTTATGTTTAGACTCCAAGGGGTCATAATATCTACCAGGGGTCTAGTAAACAAGAAATTTAGCAGGTGGCTCACTGTAATTTTATGGGCTTCGTGTGATACCGTTTTGAGGCCCCATGTTGAAGGACAGTGGTCCCACTGAGTATAAGAAAGGTGTATGAGCATTACAAACAGAGTAGCGGGACAACGTAGCGTCTGAGGCCGAAATGGGTCCCCTAATCGGACTGAATGGTGCGGTTGGGTGCCAACGGTCCGGAGGTCTTCCTGTAGCTCCAGAGTAGCGGGACAACGTCGCATCTGAGTACGAAATGGGTCCCGTAATCGGACTGAGTGGTGCGGTTGGGTGCCAACGGTCTGGAGGTCTTCCTGTAGCTCCAGAGTAGAGGGACAACGTCGCGTCTGAGTCCGAAATGGGTCCCGTAATCGGACTGAGTGGTGCGGTTGGGTGCCAACGGTCTGGAGGTCTTCCTGTAGCTCCAGAGTAGCGGGACAACGTCGCGTCTGAGTCCGAAATGGGTCCCGTAATCGGACTGAGTGGTGTGGTTGGGTGCCAACGGTCTGGAGGTCTTCCCGGAGCTCCAGAGTAGCGGGACAACTTCGCGTCTGAGGCCGAATCGGGTCCCCTTGTCGGACTGAATGGTGCAGTTGGTGGCCAACAGTCTGGAGGTCTTCCTGAGGCTCCAGAGGAGGGTAACTCTGTGAGTCTGAGTCCGAGATGAGTCCCCTAATCGGACTGAATGGTGCAGTTTCAGTACGCCGTGGACCACTTTGGTCTGCCATCGTCAGTCGCTACGGTCGCTACTCGCTACTGTCTGCCGTGGAATCAAAACAAACCCTCTAGTTGAGGACGCGCCTTGATGACGCGGGCCCGAATGCGCCACAAGAAGCAGACGGAAAACCTTATATATCCATGCAGCAAACAGACAGGTCTGTCGGCCAATAAGGTCATTCGGTCCGAAGAATTTTATTGGTTGAAGTTTTCACTAAATATTATGAGAGTAAAATAATTGTTTGTTTTTACTCCTGGTGGGTCTGTCTTGCATATTAGAGTGTTATTACCTTATTAATACCAATTTAACCTTATCCAAAAAAAGTGTAAAAATGCAACAAAGGTAAGAGTCCCTTTAATAATAAGCTACATGGGTATGCCGTCTTTCAGAACCTTTCATTACCGGCACTCAAGAGAGAAAAAATAGTGCGCATCATTGTACTCAGCACTTCTGAAAATGGACTTCCGAATGCGTCTCTGTCCCCAGCACATTTCAAACCAAACTGACGCCCATGGTGAGTGACCAGAGCGACCAAAAAAAGTTGAAGACTGCTGAACTTTATGCAAATTACTATGACACGTTTCGGCGGCAAAACACTGACAGCCAATCGTAATGTAGACGCTCTTCGCTTGCATGGATCCCAAGGTACACCGAACACCGGCACTTTGGTCCTACCTACTTTTTTGGTTCCTACTGACTGTACAAAATGTTGACCGAAAAATTAATCGCGGCTGTAACTGGGCACCCGCTGTACGAACCGAGCCTTTTTTCATTTCAGAGAACGCAACAAAAAGTCTCTGTCCTGGGCGGAGGTGTCACGGTTGGTTGGTTGGTTGGTTGGTTGGTTGGTTGGTTGGTTGGTTGGTTGGTCGGTCTGGTGTGTGAGTTAATGAAACGATTGAGATTATTGTAAAATAGGTGCGATACATGCCTGCTAACCGAGATCCTAGCATACTAATCTTCCTTGCTCTGAATGGGACGATATCGTTTTCAAATATTGAAAATACATACGTTGTGCAAAGGAATAGTAGGTTTGGTTGTGCAAAGGAATAATGCACGCATAATAATGCAATAATAATGCAAATGAATAATGCACAGAACAAACGTGTCACTTCAATGCAGTTTAATTGAGGATAGACAGCCGGCTTTTATCCAAAGCGACTTGCAATAAGTACATTTGTCATAAGAAGTGATACAATATATCGCTGTCAGTGACAGTGATAATGACAGCTGTGTTTTCTGTTTTGTGTTCAATAGTTAATGAGTGCAACATCCATAGTGATTTTGATACCAAGTGATGATAAACGTGAGTATTTATAGAACATATTTGCCATCTAGATCATTCATATTTAAGCGGGAATCATTTTCATTTGCTCTCCATCCCACCAATCTAACCAACCAATCGCGTGTAGTCGTGCTTTAAACAAAACACGTTTTTGAAATCGTCACATACACAAACTTATCGACAAGACAAGGGATAAATGACAAGGGATTGATCTCTTGTCTTTTATCCCTCTATTCCCGCTATTCCCCATTATTCAAGGAGCCTGAGGTGAATCATTTTAAATTAAATAGTCTAGATAGATAGCCTTGTCAAGTCTTTATTAATACCAAACGACACAAATCGTCGGGAATTCATTTGGGTGATTCGGCTCAAACAGGACAGTAGCCTACAAGACCACACAGAACAAGGGAGACAAGTCTGAGTGGACATGCACAAAATACATCACATTAAAACTAGACACGCGTTGTTAGATAGATAGATGGACAGGTAGACCTAGATAAATTGATAAATATGTTCCATTATTTGCCTTGCGGAGCCAGCCAGTCCTGTGCACGTATGCAAATTATCCATGTGCGGCAATGTCAATTTGTTTGAGTGAGCAACAGGGCCGCCGCTCCCAATACGCAGAGTACGCAGTAGGGCACCAAGTACCTGGGGGTGGCACCAAAAATTAAGGTTTAAAAAAAACAACGCATTTTTATAAATATATATATATATACACTTATAAAAATATATAAATTATTTATGAAGAGGCCCATTGTTGTGTTTTTTCTTAATTGTGTAACCTATCACCCAGGACCGGTGCTCGGCGGTCTTGTCCATCTTCTCTCCATCTTGGTATCCTCTTGATTCAATTCTTATTTAAGGAGCCTATTAATCACTGTATTTCTATAAATATATGTTTGCATTTAGTTTTAAATGAAATACTTATTGTGGTATTTCAGGTTAGCAAAAATGTATTAGAAAGTGCTTCATAAATATCCATATAATATACTGGTTTGATGCGGCAGGGCCAGATGTGGTCCCTCTACAGAGAAGATCAGCTCCTCAGAGGGGCAGCAGAGCGAGGTCATGGGAGGAGAAGAGCCTCCTCTCACCTATGGAGAGGAGTTGACTCCTCTTTCCGTTCAGAGGCCCGAGTGATGCGGCCACTTCCATTGACAAAAGAGGCAGCAGGAGTGTGTTACATTAGTCAGTCATATCAGCGGGCAGGGCAGACAGCGTTTTGGAGGAGCTGGTTTTTGCCCGTAACGCCGCTATAGTGCACTTTGTCCGATTGCATTTGGGAAGTGCTCTCTAGCCGGGTAATCCAATTGGACAAATTGATTGAGCCGTTAAAAGCCTTTCTTCCTCTGACCGAACCGATCAATAGCAAGATGCCAGTGGTTAGCTTTAGCTGAGCTGGTGCATTGTTGCCAGGCTCATTTCCTGTGTAGGGTTTCATTGGGCGCAATCAATACATCCAGACAGCTAATTGGATGAATCACCACCAGTGACGTTCTCCTCCGCTTCCTGCTTTTCAGAATAAAAGCGTGGAAATGGGTTGATATTGAAAGGTTCTCTCGGTAACAAGCCATAACAGGATGCATTGTGAAAACATTTTTTTTGTCCCCTGGTGATTGTCATTGTTGTGTCAGTTTCAATGAAGTGCATGTGTAAAAATGTGCGGGCTACACACACACACACACACACACACACACACACACACACACACACACACACACACACACACACACACACACACACATCTCTAACCCTCTCCCTCCCCTGGACAGGATGACCAAGTGTGATGTGAAGAACTACCTGGAGAAGGCTTACAGTGTTCCAGTGGGAGCGGTCCGCACTAGGATCCAGTTTGGTGAGTGTCTGCTCTGCACACATACCGTACGTTACACACCTGGCTATAGAGCACGGTTATCTGTTGCTAATGGGCCTGTGGAGAACACTCGATGGATTTGTCATTAGTGCGGGGGCCCGTTCTGGTTCTCCATGCCAACATGTACCTGGGTCAACACTTGTCAAGTTGAGATCCTCTGGTCCTGTGGATCCTCTGGTCCTGTTGATCCTCTGGTCCCTGGATCCTCTGGTCACTGGGTCCTCTGGTCCTGTTGATCCTCTGGTCCTGTTGATCCTCTGGTCCCTGGATCCTCTGGTCCTGTTGATCCTCTGGTCCCTGGATCCTCTGGTCCCTGGATCCTCTGGTCCTGTTGATCCTCTGGTCCCTGGATCCTCTGGTCCTGTTGATCCTCTGGTCCTGTTGATCCTCTGGTCCTGTTGATCCTCTGGTCCTGTTGATCCTCTGGTCCCTGGATCCTCTGGTCCTGTTGATCCTCTGGTCCTGTTGATCCTCTGGTCCTGTTGATCCTCTGGTCCTGTTGATCCTCTGGTCCTGTTGATCCTCGGGTCCTGTTGATCCTCTGGTCCCTGGATCCCCGAAGCAAACTCATGACACACACACACAGACACACTTTTTACAACGCCAAGCTAGTTCGGTCGCAGCTTAGCACGCCCGGCAATTTCACTGCCTTGCCTGTGTAAAACCGAGGGGGTAAAATCCCCCGTTGTCACGGAGCGGGCTTTCTTGGTTCACTTGAGAAGTTAGGGCTTTTCTAAAGACCTCCTTAAAATAATTTGCATACAACAAATGTTTAAAAAATGTTATGATTCAAGAGACAGATGCAAGAATGAGTATACATCTGAGTGTAGGCTAAAAACGTGGCTAACTATTTCCAAGTGCAAAAACCGCAACATATTCTTAATTTTACTCGCCACTTGTTTTTTAACCAGAGGATAAAAAGTCTTCCTCGTAGATCGCACCATCTTTCCCTGTCTTCGATTACTGAAGCATGGAGCCGTCTAATCTCATTTACATCAGATTGAAACCGGCAATGTGTTCAGGGTCCGGGAGGGTCAATTGGGGTGCCGGCTCCAGCCCGTGATTTCAAAGGGCAGTGTAAATCCAGGACCATGCCGGGAAAAAGGCGAGCATAAGACGGGCATATTTGTCAGTGTAAAAACGTCTAAAGACACACACACACACACACACACACACACACACACACACACACACACACACACACACACACACACACACACACACAGGGACGTCCCTAGGAATTCTGGGCCCCCTGACAGAATTAAGTTAGAAGAAAAAAAAAGAAAAAAAATATATATATTAAAAAAAAAAATGAAATTATATATAGCCTACATTTTTTATGTTATATATTCATTCACATTTTATAATCATTAAATATTGGGTAATACTGGGTCAAAATTGGGTAGTCATTATCATCAGAAGAAAATGAATAACAACTGAATAACAACATGATAAACTTACCTACTTACCTAGGCTACTTTGTACACTAGATAGTTAGTTAGTATTTAGTTACACATTTACCTGGGTTGTAGTTACTATAGACAGAAATAAACTAATAGACTGTGACAGTGCTGCTTCTACTTAGAATGTCCTCCTTCTCCCCTTCTTCTATTTCAACCTCACTGGTTTCTTCTGTGTGATCATCATGGCTTGAAGAGGGCCCTGACTCTAAGATACATCTTATAATTCAGAATATGTCTCATAATTATCTGAACATATTAAACAATGTTGTCAACAGTCTATTTGATTGGATTGAGCTGGGCATGACTAAATATGTATTTGTATGTTTTGATTTGCTGCATTAGCCTACAATAAATAGCAGCTATTAATCTAAGGGTAGACTACTTGTAATTTTTGCTGAATTTTAGCATGGAATGTTAATCATTGCATTATCTCCATTTATACCATGGTCTGGGTGAATACTCGATTCTGATTGGCTGGAGGGTGTAGGTTAAGGTTAAGTGTTAATTTACACCTAGGAAAGACGTTGACCCTATGAAGACGCTATTGCCACGTTGCTTGGCCTGCTAGTTTAAGACACTAGCAGTCTGCACTTGCTTCTGATCTGCCTGGCTGCTACTTTGCTCTGCAGTAGCGTAAGACGTGGGCTGTACCAAATAATGACAAATGAGAGGGGTGATAATAGGGTGAAGACTTTCTAATGATTTTGTAAAAATGGAGGAACAAACCACAAAAAAACAATAATACCACCAGTGTCCTCTGGGGCGCCCCCCGTCAGTGCTGCGCCCCTGGAATCATCCTAATTCCCCCCCCCCTAAGGACGTCCCTGCACACACACACACACACACGCACACGCACACGCACACACACACCAGAAAGTTGTTTTTTTTGCAGATATTTGCTGTTCATTTAAACTTGTTTATTTGGACAATGTATTAGAAAGACCCCAGGCACAATGAGATGCATTGTCCTTGATTATTGCCTCCTGAGCCACGTTTTCACCAAATTGACCAGGAACTTTGTGTCCCAGGAACCACACCTCAAGGGACTAGTTAAAGTTACTCCTGCCCTATGTTGTCGGTTAATTTGATCGTGCAAACCTCCATACACTCTTACGAGTAAAGTGTTCCGCCAATTCATTGTTCATTCATTGTCAACCATGGCGGGGGTAATAAATATTTGAATATTCCTGCGCGTTACCCTTAATGAGTGGCGTGGCACAAACAACCTGGTTCATGCAGATTTCGATAGGAATGCACTAGGGATGGGCGTGAGGAATCGATTACTCGAGTACTCCTCGTTACAAATGAACTCGGTTGGTGGACAGGCAAACTCGAGTTTGCATATACACACGCATACAATACAATACACACATACAATACAATTTTCTGTGCGGCGCCACTAACGCATGCCGTCACGTCGGCACAAAGCAAATTAAATGTATACAATTTCTGTGTGGCGCGTGCCGTGCCGTGTGCAGGCACGCCAGAATTCAAAAAGTTAAGAGATGGCGGTTAAAGCAAAGCGCAGCGAAGAATTGAAATACTTTAAAGAAAAAGGAGATCATAAGGTGAAATGTAAAATATGCCAAGCGAAATCGAGCTACCAGAGTAGGGCTACTACAAGTTCTATGCGGCAACATATGCTCCTGAAACACAACGGTGAGTTCGGGAAAGCAGACCCCCAGCAACCAAGTGTCGGCTATTTTCACCGCCGCAAGATGCTTCTGTAATCCCGGCCGTGTAGAGAAGATCGCTGAGTATTTCCATAGTCCATTTGCTGCCATTTTATTTGCAGCTTTAAATTATTTGCAATGGTTAGGCTACTTGTTTCGTTTTTGTTTTTTTTAAACCGTTACAGGCCTTGGTTCGACGTGATTTAAATTGTGAGACGCATATTTATTTTGGTAAGGAAAATGTGTTTTGAACGTTTGCAAAAATAAATAATGAATACTCTGATAACTCTGACTGTTTTGATGGAGAATAAGCATTACATGTTTGGTTGGTAATATTGCCGTTCATCATTAGGCCTATTCCTGCTGCAGAATTGTTGCATTCTAAAAATAGATTTGATTAAACCAGTACTCGATTGATTCTCGAGGAATTCCTTCGATCACTCAAGTTTGGAATTTACTACTCGTGCCCATCCCTAGAATGCACCGTTATGAAAATTTTGGCCGATACCGATATTCGATATTAATTTTGCTGTTATGGCCAGTAACCGATATTTACAGTTATCGATATGTGTTTGTTTTTCTTTAATTCTTAGTTGATAAATTACCAAGACAAATTCCTGGCTGGTGTAAAACCTCCTTGGCAATTAAATCCTTTCTGATTCTGATTCTGATAAAATTTTGTACAGACTGAAAATCATGCAAACTGAATTTTTGAATATCTTCCTTTATTTTCAGAACGTATTTAACTTCCAAATAACAAGGTTACAGGGCTACCATGAAACATAAGTAACCAACCTTTACCACCCAACCTATACTCTAAATATAAACGCGTTGTCTGATTACAGTTTAATTCATTTTTCACAATTTACCAGCTCTCGTTTTGAAGAATAATCACAGCGCCATTCGTTTCAATGGGAATCGCGACGGTCTAAGATTTCAACATAAAGTGTGCATATTTATAATTCGAAATTCGGCCCAGCCTTTATACAACAGATACTCTAGGGTATATAGCATATAACCGCATTGTCTGATTACAGTTTAATTCATTTTTCACAATTTACCAGCTCTCGTTTTGAAGAATAATCACTGCGCCATTCGTTTCAATGGGAATCGCGACGGTCTATACTTTCAACATAAAGTGTATATATTTACAATTTGAAATTCGCCCCAGCCTTTATACCACAGATACTATAGGGTCTATAGCATATAACTGTCTTTCCTGATTACAATTTAATATAGCAGTAAGCTGACAACATCGCTAATTAACACCGCAACTGCAAATTAACCACACGGAGATAACCATGGCAACCGGTCAAACAAATTTACTTTTTGCGATCATTCTGCGCGAGCATCCGCCGTGTTGATAAACAAATAATCCCCCTATATACATGGCCAAATCCCCCTCCCCCTCCTTCTCCCTCTCCCGACACACAAACAGCAACTAGAGGATATACATCGGTTGTGGATATCGGCCCAATTTTACTCATCGGACCGATGCCGATGTGTCAAAAAATGACAAACATCGGCCAATACCGATATTAATGCCGATATATCGTGCATCCCTAGATTTCGAGTGATTCAACTCACGAAAATATATTGGCAGAAAGAAAAGTTGGCGTTCACAAGAGTTCCAATGTTCTTCAAAACACTTGCACGATCAAACTTGTGTACTGTGAGTAGAATACTCACTGGGCCTTTGGTGTGATTGCACTGTTCGAATCGCGGCAGTGAAAAATGGATTCAACTCCCAACCTCGTGTAGCAAGTGAATCTGATTCTGAGCCTATGCTCCGTAAATAAAATATCCTGTGGATTTAGAGGATTCAATTATTGTGGAGTTTTATTTGTAATCCAAGGGTAAAAAGGTCTATCGCATGTCAGTTGTTGGATGAGGGGTATTAAGGTAAATGATTGTGTATTCTTTAAATCATCCCTGTTTTGGAGAGGTTTGTTTTAGAGGTAGTTTTTCCGATTCATTAACCCAAAGTAGGCTATCACTCTTTTAAAGGAGATGAGTAACTGCTCAACCGATATTCACTTCTCTGAGTGCAAGTAAACTTTGCTTGTAGCACCGACTGCTATCAAGATGAATGATCACCGCATACAACACAAAGCGCTAATTATATAAATGTAGGAAACCACTATGGATGCAATAAGAGGACTGTGTGATTTACAGCAAAAAACTGTTGGTTCGCGGCTGCAGATGTTGAAATGGCTGAAATGAAATGCTTAGAGTACTCAACCAATCAGATGTTCAGCACTGCAAACCCAGGCCTCAAGACTAACTTTTCTACGGCTCTCACTGGTGACACTGTTTCATTTGGTAGCACCCTTACATATTTGATCGTAACCTTCTATTAGCCACTTTTTCGCAGTATTGGCAGCATGTCCTTTGTCGTGTACTATCCATCTGTTCATTCGTTTGAACAATTAACACACCTGAATTAAGTTGTCTAATGTTTTTAATGCAGTTATTTATTTTCTGTCTTTACCACCGGTACCTCCTTCCCATCCATTATCAAAAAGCTCTACCTACTAATAACGGTCTGCTTATTAAGTAATAATAATAATATTAGTCAAATTACAATTATTATACATTTATTTATTTATATATTTATAGGTTTATTTCATTGAAACTTTTTCCACAATGTACAAAGCACATTTTTAGTTTTCTTATCAAAGCAGGGTCTTGATTGGAATTTAAGTGGTCTTGTTTGTTAATAGTGCTCCCCTACCAGCTCCATCATAAAGCCGCGAGAAAACCGCCAGCACTGCTCAAGACCTAGGCGTGAATCGCAGTGCCGTCCATTACGACTCATGTTATACACAGAACAAAACCTAAAGTTGAATCTTTTGACGGGTGATATATATATATATATATATTAGTGCTGTCAAGCGATTGATTAAAATATTTAATCACATTATTGTCATAGTTAACTCACGATTAATAGCGAGTAATCGCGATTAATCGCAATTCTTTTTTCTATGCTAAATATCCCTTGATTTCTTGTCCCATTAATTGTTCTCATTTTAATGCTCTTATCAACATGGAGAAGTGCATCGGCTTGCCTTGTGCAAATGTTTTTTTATTGATAACAACATTGGCATATACTAGGGATGGGCGTGAGGAATCGATTACTCGAGTACTACTCGTTACAAATGAACTCGGTTGGTGGACAGGCAAACTCGAGTTGGCATATACACACACACAAACAAAGTTTTCTGAAGCAAATGTATCAATTTTCTGTCGGCGCCACTAACGGATGACGTGGGCACAAAGAAAATTAAATGCATCCATTTCCATGGCGCGTTCCGTGCCGTGTGCAGGCACGCCAGAATTCAAAAAGTCAAGAGATGGCGGTTAAAGCAAATCGCAGCGAAGAATTTAAATACTTTAAAGAAATAGGAGATCATAAGGTGAAATGTAAAATATGCCAAGCGAAATCGAGCTACCAGAAAGTACTATGCGGCAACATATGCTCCTGAAACACAACGGTGAGTTCGGGAAAGCAGACCCGCAGCAACGGTGAAAGTGTGTCGGCTATTTTCACCGCCGCAAGACGAAGCTGTAATCCCGGGCGTGTAGAGAAGATCACAACTCTGAGTATTTCCATAGTCCATTTGCTGCCGTTTTATTTGCAGCTTTAAGCATTTATTTGCAATGGTTAGGCTACTTGTTTCATTTTTTTTAAACTGTTACAGGCCTTGGTTCGACGTGATTTAAATTGTGAGACGCTGCGCATATTTATTTTTGTAAGGAAAATGTGTTTTGAACGTTTTCAAAAATAAATAATGAATACTCTGATAACTCTGACTGTTTTGATGGAGAATAAGCATTACATGTTTGGTTGGTAATATTGCCGTTCATCATCGGGCCTGCCGCCTATTCCTGCTGCAGATGCGTTGCATTCTAAAAATAGATTTGATTTAACGAGTACTCGATTGATCCTCGAGGAATTCCTTCGATCACTCGAGTTTGGAATTTACTACTCGTGCCCATCCCTAGCATATACTGATCAAAACAGGACGATACAAAAAAAGAGCCTATAGTGCAATTAAACGATTGCTTTGAACAAATGTAATTTGAACATAGCAGTCAGGCTACTGCTTCTTTGTTTTGAGCCAAAGAAAAAAAAAAAAAAAAGAAGTTTATTTTTATTTTTTTAATAAAATAATTGCGTTAATCGCGCGATACAATTTTTAACGCAGTTAAAATTGGTTTGCGTTAACGCCGTTAATAACGCGTTTAACTGACAGCTCTAATATATGTGTGTGTGTGTGTGTGTGTGTGTGTGTGTGTGTGTGTGTGTGTGTGTATATGTATGTATGTATATATATATATGTATATACATCCCCATGATGAATGTCTTCAGCCCTGAGCCCGCCCACCCCCCAAGCAGGGACTTTTCTGGGGGTAAAATAATGTCCCTGGAACCTAGAGACTCTGGTTCGTCAGTGGAAAAGCACCTCGTTCTTTCAAAGGTTTCTTGTTCCTTGGTGGGTATTGGTCATCTACATCGCAGTCCCAGGGCAGACACATTACAAAATACATGTCAGAATACATATAATAAAATATGTTATTGTTATAATATTTACAGCAGGCCACATTCCCAAAGAAGTGTACACACACACACACACACACACACACACACACACACACACACACACACACACACACACACACACACACACACACACACACAGCAGGGTGCTACCGACACAATTATCCTGTTAATCCTGTCAGGGTTCGGATTGGCTGCTCTTAGTGTTTTTTCTGTTTTGGGGAGATTTTTAAAGGGCATTGAGTTTGAGGGAGAGAGAGAGATCTGTGTGAGTCCTGAAGGGGCTGTAAGGAGCCCCTCTACCTCTGGAGAGATGCAGGAGAGACACACACACAGAGCGTGCGAAGTCCAGTGTGGACCGACCATTACCGCTGTTTATTGGGGTTTGTGTTGTTAAAAGACTGAGGAAATAGGAAAGCCCCTCAGCGAGGGGGAGAGGGAGAGCAGGGGCCCCCGGGGCCCGGTGGTGGTGCCTCGGTGCGTCAAAGAGAGAGAGAGAGAGCCTTCATAGTTGCATGTGTGGTGGGGGTATTTTGGAAGGTGTTGCCATGGTTACTCATGCAGCCCCAGGATTTGTAATGTGATAGCTGGCTGCAAAACCGCAATCATGAAGTGGTACAATTTGTGCTTGCGTCTGCGAGTGTTGCGTGAAAGTACTTTGTCTGTGTAAAGAGGATGGATGGGGGGCGGGGGGGGGCGGGGGTCCCAGAGTTACCTTACCTGTCTCCAAACACAACCCTTCAACTGGGGTTGGGGTCAGGTTTCAGGCTGATGGTGGGGAAGTGCACTAAAGCCTGTTGGGCTTTCCCATAGCAGTGCACTCACTCACTCACTCACTCACTCACTCACTCACTCACTCACTAGAGACACTGCATGATTCATTACCTTGTGTGTTTTGCTAATTTTTCATGTTAAAATTAAAGCTCCAAAGGTAACGTCTTGAGCTGTAGGAGGCCTTAGATGAGCTTAATGGCTGGTCATCTTTAATTGCGCAACAACAGCAAGCTAGCCGAGACACTTGGACCATTCCCACGGCACTTGTTAAAATAACCATCAACAATCATTTTGATGGAATTCCATTAACGGACACACGCACGCACACACACACACACACACACACACACACACACGGGCGTGGGTTATGTCATTGTCTTCTTCAGAGGATCATGTTGTGGGGCTCTACTATGCTTCTCCGGTAAACAAGGTATTTACCATTTTCCTCTTGTTTGTACATTCAAACAAGAGGAGAGGGCTCCACATAGTTTTATCTAATCTACCTGTAATTTAGATTATGCTTTCGGTAATTAATATTTAAATTTAAAACCAGCCTTTGTTAATGGTCCTAATCACCCCTCCTATACACTTAATTTTGTGTGATTGAGGGTGCTTGTGGTCCTCTTGGATGCAAACAAACTCTTAAATATATTGTACTAGTACTGTGTCAGACTGTTAAAAGCAGGAACACAAGGGGCGTATAAACACGTCTCGAGTGCTTTTACAGCAATTAGCAAACCAACAGATTAAAATAATGATCTGTCGGACGGTGGGGAAACCTATTTTAAAGAGCGGTTTCTGTTTGGAAGGAAAACGAGCAATTTAGACGGTGATGGTAGCATTGAGCAAGCTGTTGTCGCCGGACAGAAGAGGGGAATTCATCACTTTGCAAATGTCACAGCTTATGCTAGGGCTGACCCGAATGCCATTTTTTAGGCTTCGAATACTCGTTGGTTTTTCCGAGCGAATATTCGAATACTCGTTCCAGAAAAAACAAAAACAACATTAATAATCCCTATATACTCCCTGGAACCGATTTTGACAGTATCTGCATATTTTGTTGAAGATTTAATAGCTTTTGAACGTTAATTAGTAGGCCTAAGTAGGTTGAAGTTCCTTAGATTTTCCCCTTGAAAGCGAACAGCTGTTCGTTCCAAATCAGCTGTTCTCTGCCATCTCAGCCCTTACGGGAGCTTTTCAATTCATCCTGGAACGTGAAGCTTTTCAGGGAATTTGTACAATAAATCCATAACAAATACCGAATATTGATTGTCTTACGTGTCCATATTATATCCATTATATTGACCGGGTATTCCCAAGACGCTCACGCTCTGCAGCAAGCCAGTCACAGTTGATTGGCGCGGCGCTGTACAACGAACGTAAACAAACAATTAAGCTAAGGTTTTAAGTATTACTTTTCCTCCAGAGATCCCGCTAATGTTGTGTTATAAAGTAAAGGGAAACAAGATATCTATTCTTCCTCCACCTCTCTCGCTTCTCTGCTTGGTGTCGCTGACGCTTATAGTTTGCCTCCCTTGCTCTGGTAACGTCACGTACGTGAAAAAAAACAAAAAAAAACAAAGCTCCGAATACTGATTTAAGCTTCGAATACAAATTTTCCGAACGAATATTCGAATAATTCGGGCAAGCCCTAGCTTATGCATCATAACTTAACTTAACTGCCCACATCTGAAATGTATTTGTACTTTTCGAATAAGGGTTTTTATTTAGGGGGAGGTAAGGATTTGATTAGACAGCACACGTACAATGGAGGCTGTGAGGACAAGGGGACATAGCATAGCATTGATATGCAAGGAATAAATCATCAAAACAAATCAATGGAATTCAATGCATCGCCTACCCCATGAAACATTACTTTAGGATGGTGGTTCATTTTTCTTATACGATAGTTATCAACAATGATTAGATGATGGTTAGCTTTTGTGCACAACTTTATTGGTTTTGCATCAAATATACAACTGAAATTCCAATATTGTTTTGCGGTGCTTTGGGCATATTGTTTGTGTTGTCCAAGAAACATCTGGTGGATCGTTTTTTAAACATTGTTAGTGTTTGATTGGTAGTAATGCTGTACGATTTGGTGAAAAAGTCAAATTGCCACTATAGTGGACAATATTGCTATTGCGATATAATAA
This sequence comes from Gadus morhua, assembly GCF_902167405.1. NCBI lineage: Eukaryota > Metazoa > Chordata > Actinopteri > Gadiformes > Gadidae > Gadus > Gadus morhua. The sequence continues at coordinate 23,765,684 of NC_044056.1, forward strand.
ACAAATTGTCATGAGTCTACTTGCTTGGTTATCAAGGAAAATGCACACAGATTACTGATCATTTTTAAATGTTTATTTCTCAACTCAAACATACAAACTTAAGCTATTATAAAAAAATACAAAAACTATAAACTGTGTACAGTACTGTTTTCAAAATTACAATATTTTACAAAATTAAATAAATAAAAAATAAATATCTTAATAATGGCATTTCTGCAGTGCAAACTTGTTAGATATCCTCAATAGTAAAAGTAAATATATATTTTTTAATAAATAAGGAAATGCAAATAAAATATATATATATATATATAAACATAGCACAAAAAGTAAGGAAATTTGTGTTTGGTAGATTATTTCTCTGTGGTAACAAAAAATGCATTTTGGCAATGAATCTTATACCGTTGGATAGCCTGTTTAGTTCCCTTTCAAATGGTGCCCCATTTCCAAGGAAAATGCATTTGTGGGATGAGCAGCAGCGCTGAGTATGTGGGTTCCGCCCATGAAAAATTTGCCAAATCTTTTCTGCCGTTGCCAAACAGGGTGTTTTGCTGTTTCTATTGACACTTGTTTTGAGCTTCTGGTACCCCCAGGTGCTGCCAATCAGGTGCCCAATTTAGGGCTGGGCGATCTGGGCCAAAATGAATATCTCGATATTTTTTTACTACATCTCGATACACGATATGTATCTCGATATATTTTGAATCTCCTCTAGAGCACACATCATAAATGCTCGATTCAACCATGTCTGGCATAATGTTACGTCAGTAATAATTCTAGTATTCCTGAAACATAAGTCTGCATGTCGATTACATGAAACAACATATTGTTTAAACTAGGGATGGGCGTGAGGAATCGATTACTCGAGTACTCCTCGTTACAAATGAACTCGGTTGGTGGACAGGCAAACTCGAGTTTGCATATACACACTAGTGTTGCACCGATGCCATTTTTTGGCTCCGATATCGATACCGATACCTGGCTGTGCAGTATCGGCCGATACCGATACCATACCGATACCACTCTGTTTGAAATTGATGTGTGTGTGTGTATATATGAAGAGCTGCATACTACTTGGATGTAAAATCATTGCCATCATGGCTTTGTCAAGCTGCTGCCTACCTTTGTGAAGCAGGAAGACTAATACAAAGTGAATCCAGTAAAACTTTTTATTGCCTACCTGGTATGGGTGACAACAATAGCTGAATAAACTTTTGGCTCTCAAAGGCCAACATAGTGCAACATTCATGAAATTAGAACATGTATAATAGAAGTGAACAGTGCAACAGTAAGAAAGTAAAATACATTAAAATTACATTACATTAAAAATACATTACAAACTCTTAAAAACCCTGAGTTTTGGCTCTCAAATGCCAAAATAGTGCAACTTTCATAAAATTATAACATAATAATAGTGTATAAAACTAGTGCAACAGTAAGAAGTAGAACGTTAAATTGTATTAAAATAATATACATATGAGGTACATTTGAGAGATAGCTGCATTAATTTAACATATCTGAGGTAAGAACAAATAGCATTAATCAGTGACAGATCTGTCACACAACAAGAAGTAGTGTTTACTCTTGTTTACTTTTGAGGATTCAAGTCTTTGGGGTTCAAGCTCAGGTACATTGGCAGATTTTTCTTGAGGAAGATTAGTGTTTCTATATGATCTCCTGACAGCCTATCCCTCTTCTCATCAAGTATGTTAGAAGCTGTGCTGAAAAGCCTCTCACTATCTACGCTGGTGGAGGGAGCGGAGAGAAACTTTGCAGCTGTAGTAGCCAGGGAGGGGAACCGTTCTTTATTCTTTCCCCAGTACTCGAATGGGCTCTCTGTGCGGTGGAATGTTTTCTCAGCCAGATATGTCTCTATCTGCACCTGTGTAACTGTGCTGCTGGCCCCACCTTGTTCAGCAGCATGCTCTTGCAGGAATTCCTCATACAGCCCCTTAAAGCAGCTGCTTGTGTTGGGCTCTGCTGTCATCCGTGGGGTCTTACTGGCTGGGTCTGCTGCCTCGGTGGTGGTTGTCTGCAGTGATGACTCCTCATTTTTCTCCACCTCTTGGGTCAGTGCACTTCTTGCAAGCTTGCTGCTCTCTGCACTTGTGAAGTATCTGCAGTAACAAAGTAAACAGAATGGCATAATATAGCTGTTAGCTCATATATGCTGTTATTTAGCACTGCATTTAATTACACACTAACACAAGATGTTTAAACTTTACACTATACAGCTCACAATTAAAGTAACATACCTGTCTTTGTAACGTGGGTCCAATATGGTTGAAACAGAGTACAAGGTCTCCGCCTCAACGGTCTGGAATCTTGTGCCCATAGCTGCTAGAAGTGTCGGCTTCATTGTTTTTATCCCGCTGTCCTCTGTGGTCTGTTTGGCCAACAGACGCTTCAGGACGATGACTGAGGGGATGACCTCTGAGGTGGTGGAGGTGGCGAAGCTGATCTGTTTTGTGATCTCTTCAAATGGAGCCAGAAGAGTGTTGATTTTCTCCAGCAAGGTCCAGTCACTTGCTGTCAGTGTTGCTGGGAGCTGGTGGTCTGCAGCATAGAGTGAGATGGCACTCTTTTGCTCCAGCAGGCTCGCAGTCATATATAAAAGGTGCTGTTCCAGCGGGTGGGAACATCTTGGATCAGACGTTTGACTGGCATTCCCAGTCCCGTCTGGACAGTTTCAAGTCTTGATGTGGCCAATGGGGAATGTTTGAAGTGCCCAATTATTTTTCTCCCACTGGCCAGCGCATCGCTCACACTTCGCTGGGACAGCAGTCCATCGTGCACCACGAGTTGAATCATGTGCGAGAAACATCCCAGGCTGGAGACTCCCAGGTCCCTCATTGCCTTCTTCATATTGCTTGCATTGTCCCGAAGAATGGCATGGACCTTTAATAATAATAATAAGAATAATATTATTAATAATAATGTAATTATAATAATAAAAATTAACCAAAGCTTCGTGTTGAAATGTTAATTTGTTGACGGTAGAATTGTTTTATAAAAGCAATATAGCACTCGTGGGAGTGGGGTAGGTAAGGGATTATCCCTTACCTACCCCACTCCCACGAGTGCTATATTGCTTAAATAGACAAGTCGCAATAGAGAGCACGACACACACACACACACACACGCACGCACACACACACACACACACACCTTTACGGCTCAAATTACTGCCGCAAATTACTGCGCCATTTCTTTCAAAGTCTAGACTAGAAAAGTTACGTTACCTTTGACTTCGGGATGCTCCAGTTGAGCAGCATGCGCTCTATTGCTCCTGCAATAGCTTCGCCCGTGTGTGATCCCTTGAATTCATTCGCATGAAGTATGACGCTTTCTGGAGTGAATGTTTCCAAGTTTACCCAGTGGGCTGTCAAGCTAAGCAGGGAAAGTGGGGAGACTTAGCTGCTCCAGATGTCAGTTGAAAAGCTTATGGTCCCTGCCTCCCCTAGCTTTCCTAAAACATGCTCCGTTACTTTATGTTTTAGTGCAGGGATAGTCGTCCCCGTGATGTATTTGCGACTTGGGACCTTGTACTTAGGTACTGCGTGAGCCATAAAAAGCCGGAAGCCCACGCTTTCAACGAAGGAGAGGGGCAGGTTACAGAGAACAGTCATCTCGGTTATTTTCTCGGACATCTGTCTTGCTGCTTCACTCTTCTCGTCCCACTGCTCTTTCGCACGAAGTGAACTGACCAGGGATCGTTGCTGCGGTCCATCCCGCTTTCTCTTGCTAGCTGCAGTTGCCTCAGTCTCGAACTCTTTGTGTTCGTTCACATGTTTCGACTTCAAATGTTTTATCAGGTTCGAGGTAAACTGCCCCGTTTAACTCCACGTCTCGAAACTTTCAGGTCGCAAATCTTGCATTTAGCCAATGTACTCGCCAGCGTTTCTATAATGAAATAATTCCACACTGCAGACATTTTCTTCTCCTGGTTTGTTTTCCCGCCGCATGAAAAAGACGGTTAAGAGCGGCTATTGGTCCGCTCTCATTGGTCAGGAGCAGGCCAATAGCGATAGTGAGTGTCGGGAGAGAGAAGGCTGCGTTTAGGTGACATACAAGCATCAAAATGGTATCGATGCACTATTTGTTGGTACTCGCCAATTCCGATACCACCATTTTAGTGCTGGATCGGATCTCCTTCCGATACTGGTATCGGAATCGGTGCAACACTAATACACACACAAAGTTTTCTGAAGCAAATGTATCAATTTTCTGTGCGGCACCACTAACGCATGCCGTGGGCACAAAGCAAATGAGATGTATCAAATTTCTGTGTGGCGGGTGTCGTGCCGTGTGCAGGCACGCCAGAATTCAAAAAGTTAAGAGATTGAGGTTAAAGCAAAGCGCAGCAAATAATTGAAATACTTTAAAGTAATAGGAGATCATAAGGTGAAATGTAAAATATGCCAAGCGAAATCGAGCTACCAGAGTACTACAAGTACTATGCGGCAACATATGCTCCTGAAACACAATGGTGAGTTCGGGAAAGCAGACCCGCAGCAACCAAGTGTGTCGGCTATTTTCACCGCCGCAAGACGCAGCTGTAATCCCTGCCGTGTAGAGAAGATCACAACGCTGAGTATTTCCATAGTCCATTTACTGCCGTTTTATTTGCAGCTTTTAATTATTTGCAATGGTTAGGCTACTTGTTTCGTTTTTTTTTTTTTTTAAACCGTTACAGGCCTTGGTTCGACGTGATTTAAATGTGAGACGCATATTTATTTTTGTAAGGAAAATGTGTTTTGAACGTTTGCAAAAATAAATAATGAATACTCTGATAACTCGGACTGTTTTGATGGAGAATAAGCATTGCATGTTTGGTTGGTAATATTGCCGTTCATCATTAGGCCTATTCCTGCTGCAGATGCGTTGCATTCTAAAAATAAATTTGTTTCAACGAGTACTCGATTGATCCTCGAGGAATTCCTTCGATCACTCGAGTTTTGAATTTACTACTCGTGCCCATCCCTAGTTTAAACTCATTAGTGCTTTCTATTGGAACAATTAAGAACTTACAAATAAGAAAAGGAAAATCACAGCAAGTTAGATTTACCAACACAGCATTTATTCAAACCGTTAATTATTTATTAACGGTTTGAATAATAATGATTTGATATTCACTGCCAGACGACGGATCCATTGCTATTTTTTTTCGAAACCAAATCCTCAGTTTCCATCCTTTTTTCTCTCTCTTGATCTTCTCACTCGCCGATCGGAGGTACACACACCTACAGCAGCGCGCCTTCCAGACTATGTCACACACGCGCGTCCATGAGAATCTCGTGGACTCGCAACGGGCGGGGGGAGTGAGTGTGTTTAATGCATATGAGTCTGTGAAGCAGAGAGCCACAGGAAAGAGCGAGAGAAGGGAACACTGTGCGTTCACACCAAACGCAACATTTGTCGCCCGTTCGTGTTGTCGCCGAAGTTTTGTCGCGCCACAAATCATAATCTGTCGACTGTCGCTGTGCAAATTTTGTCGAATTTGTCGCGCCAAAACAAGATAACCACAATTGCATGTCTTTACCTTTTGTGGAAGAGGGAGAGACGTCGGAGGACGCGACGCAGTCTATTCATAATATTGTAATGACCACGGAAGAGGCAGTGAATGAAGTATTGATTAGACAGAGATTTATTAGATGGGCCTACCTAATAAACCGTTGGAACACACAAGACCGGAAACCATAGCAACGCCGGTAAACATACCCCGAGAAGCTAAATCCCTATGACCTCCCCACGCTACAGCCATCCGGAGGCGCACAGAGCTTTTGGCCATGATATTATATATAATTATATTATATTATATACTTATTATATTATACTTATTATTATAGATAGAGCTCCGGGAGTCGCAAACGGCAACAATCACTTTCTCCTCCATGCTGCAGGTCACCCCGGACTGCACTGCACTGAGTTTGATGTTTGAACGCTGATTGGCTGTTACGTAACACATGTCACTCAGTGGCCACGCTGTTGAACGCTGATTGGCTGTCATCACGCGAAATTCGCGTCAAAGTTGAAATATTTCACCTCGAGCGAATTTGTCGCGGCACAAATCCTGGTGAATGCGCTCGCCTGTGCACGGCGAAAGTGTGGCGCGACAAATCAGAACCTTTCACCGGATTTCTCTCGCGAAAAATTCACCTGATACGCGTCTACGTTCACTTTGTATGGGATCTTGTCGCCCTGTCGCGTTTGGTGTGAACGCACAGTGCCCTTCTTCCTCGGCGGCGCCATGTTTACTTGTCGCGCCACACTTTCGCCGTGCACAGGCGAGCGAGTTCACCAGGATTTGTGCCGCGACAAATTCGCTCGAGTTTAAATATTTCAACTTTGACGCGAATTTCGTGTGATGACAGCCAATCAGCTTTCAACAGCATGACCAGTGAGTGACATGTGTTACGTAACAGTCAATCAGCGTTCAACCATCAAACTCAGGGCAGTGCAGTCCGGGGTGAACTGCAACATGGAGGAGAAAGTGATTGTTGCTGTTTGCGACTCCCGGAGCTCAATATATAATAGTACAGGCCTCGACATTAACGGTTGCCCGCTTGCCCGGGGCAACCAAAAGTCATATTAGGGCAAGTTGAGATTGATTTCTGGTTGCCCGAACGGGCAAGTGGATTTTGGGTGGATGTTAATATAAAGGCTATTTATTCAAATGTTTTTAGAAACTGCAGAACAACCTTTTTTTCTGCAAAATAACACAAAATATAAGTATTTGCAATTTATCAGCGCGCTGTCTTCTCTTCTCTCGGAAAACGAGTTAACAGACACGCATCGCTTCAGTGCGAATATAGCCCCGCCTTCTGTCACTCGCTGTACGTTCTCTGGCCGTGATTCGAAGGTGTTAGCTAAAGGTTAGCCAACAAAGCTAGCATCGCAAGTGCAGCTCCTCCGCGAACGGTTTAGGTAGAAGGAGATGGAGATGGAGGAGTGCAGCTTGGAAGTACTTTGGATTGAGGCAAATTACCAAGGAAAGTCATATGCAAGAACACGGTTTTGGGTTTCATAACTGTGCACATGCACAGCAATAGCGATCTTTTTCACGAAATTGGACCCTCACAAACTATATATTACATGAAAGCTGAGCCTCCACTTATTCCAACAGTCCAAACCATATCATTCTGTGACTAAAACTCGCAAAAAACAACTTAAGAAGAAACGTCCCCTTTTCTTTTAACAACCAAAAATGAAGTATTACCTTTGTGATTTTTGTCCAAAAAGTTGATTCTGGTCGAATAAAACCACCATAAACAGATATCCCAGTGTCTGGGCCAAATTTTGCAACTAAACATTGTGTTTTCAATCAATGAATAAGAGAAGGATTCTTAGGAAATAGGTAAATTGCCTTCAATCAGAAAACATATTCTTCAGCGCAATCTAGTGGCCATATGTTTATTTGCGAGTGTTTGGCTTGGTGCATCCGAATATATTTGCCCTGAACTTTAAATAGAGGTGTCAATGTCTAAATTGTAAGATATCTACCTTTATTTGTGTCTCATAGTAAGACATCGCTCCCAACTGATAAAGACCAACTGATAATTATTTCAGGTGGAAATGTTATTTTCCACTTATGCTGTGTTCCATGGCTTTATTCACTTTAACCAAGTATCATCCCCATTGAATATTTCACTTTCACAACAATCTTTCTTTTGGCACAAAGATGACATTAAACGCCCTTGCAGTTGTGGAGATATACTCTATTTACTTTGGATATGTTCTTTCCTGAAAAAAACTTTTCCCCTGATATCGAAAATCGGATAGAATATCGATATTTTTCCAGGTATAGTGTCATAGTTAGAAAATTCAGTATCGTAACTGACAACACTACTAGAAACGCGATTGTGATCTTTCAGTTAGAGCTACAAGAAACGTAAAAGTTAAAAAATACATATCTTTGCTACTACCTCTGACATTGAGTTAAGTACATTTGCATGAAATCATGCAGGTCTACATATAACTTGGCGATAGCTTTAATAGGTTGCAACGGTGGACTGAAATCCCTTCATGGCACGATGTGACCGCTCGATAAATAAGTAAACAAAGAGGAGTTCATTATTTTTCATGTGTGGAAGCTAACATTCAGCTTCAGTCTGAGCTAGGAAAATTTTTCTGAGCCCCCCCAAAACCAGGCTGCGTGCCTGGCAAAAAGTGGCCTGTTCATGATTCTGATCACATTCGGGCAAGTTGAACCTGACCTCTACTTGCCCGATCGGCAAGTGCTTTTGAAACCTTAGTGTCAACCCCTGTAGTATATAATATAATATAATATAATATAATATAATATAATATAATTGTATACATAATATCACGGCCAACAGCTCTGTGCGCCTCCAGATGGCCGTAGCGTGGGGAGCTCTCATAGGGATTGGGCTTCTCGGGGTTTGTTTACCGGCGTTGCTATGGTTTCCGGTCTTGTGTGTTCCAACGGTTTATTAGGTTGGCGCATCTAATAAATCTCTGTCTAATCAATACTTCATTCACTGCCTCTTCCAATGTGGTCAATATTATGAATAGACTGCGTCAGGTCCTCCGAAGTCTCTCCCTCTTCCACAAAAGGTAAAGACATGCAATGGTGGTTATCTTGTTGTGGCGCGACAAATTCGACAAAACTTGCACAGCGACACATTATGATTTGTGGCGTGACAAAACACACGTGAATAGACGATAATATTGCCAATTGCAACAATTGTAAAGTTTCCATTTCATCAAAGGGGGGAACTACCTCCAATATGCTGAAACATTTGGCTACACAGCATGCAATTCATTTGCAGGAATGTCGCTTATTTATTTTGTTTATGTCAGTTGAATTTTGTTACAAGTTGAATGCAAATGAGCACCGTTAGTATTCCAAAAGGCACAAGCTCTTACTTGACTGTAGTTTTATGGCACATAATGATGGCATTTGGGCTTAAGAAAACCAAACATATATTTTTTTGTCTGGACCAATTGCTGTGAAAATGTACAATTTCCTAATACTAGATGCACTTCTGATCAGATATTAGAGATTTAATACAAACAAACACATTTGTACTTATTTTCTCACCCAAAGAGAATCGATAAGGAATCAGATCGATAAGCAGAATCGGAATCGTGAAATTCTTATCAATTCCCATCCCTAGCCATTACTGCCCTTTACCGTCAGGCCCGTTTGCGCTGGTGTCGGCAACACGTGCACTGGAACCTGAACATGTGGAGGAACGTTATGTTCAGTGATGAGTCCAGATTCTGCCTACGGCAGTTGGATTGTAGGGTCAAAGTGGGGAGAAGACGCAGAGAACGCTATGCTGATTGCTGCACCGATAGAATAACATCTTTTGGTGGAGGCAGTGTGATGGTGTGGGGGGTTATCTCCCTCACTGGAAAAATGAGGCTTGTCATCATTGGAGGCAATCTCAATGCCCGAGAGATATAGAGATGAGATTCTGCAACCAGTGGCAATCCCATATCTCCACTGTCTGGGACCGAACTCTATCCTCAAAGGTGACAAGGCTCGCCCCCACAGGGTGGGGTTTATCAGAGACTACCTCCAGAATGTGGGAGTGGAGAGGTTGGAATGGCCTGCTAGCAGTCCTGACCTCAACCCCATTTAAAACTTATGGGATTAGCTTGGGCGTGCTGCTCGTACCAGAGTGACCATCACAACCACGTTGTCTGACTTGCGACAAATGCTGGTTGAAGAATGGGATGCCATCCAACAGCAGTGTGTGACCAGGCTGGTGACCAGCATGAGGAGGAGGTGCCAGGCTGTTGTGGCTGTGTATGGTTCTTCCACACGCTACTGAGGCTCCTGTTTGTGAAATGAATATATTGTTTAATTGGCAATATGTCTTATTTCTTCAAACTTCAATCATCCAATCCACCAAACACCAAATGAGTCAATGGCAGAAGAAGCTGTTTTTCCTTTGGCAGAGAAGATTTGGCAAATTTTTCATGGGCGCAACCCACATACTCAGCTCTGCTGCTCATCCCACAAGCGCATGTTCCTTACCAGGGCACTATTTGAAAGGGAACTATACAGGCTTTCCAACGGTATAAGATTTATTGCCAAAAAGGATCGTTACCACAAAGAAATAATCAACCAAACACAAATTTCCTTACTTTTTGTGCTAAGTTTATATATATATATATATTTTCAAATTAAATTGCAGCCTTTTGTGGTTATACAATCGCATATGCTGATATCGCAATTGCGATTGTGACTCTATTATTCATGCAGCACTTATTCGTAGCACATCAAGTAAGGGATACGCCCGACGAGGTGTCCATTATCAGGAATTAATGGATGAGGCCTTAGAAACATCCGACGCGCAGCGGAGAAAGGTTGTCTCCGAAGTCCATTAATTCCTGATATTCGACAACTCGAAGGGCAATATCCCGCTTATACCATGGTCATTTGCCAAAGAAAACAAATTAAGACTTAATTTATTTATTTTCATGTGTTTTACAATCCAAATATAAAGTATTTCACAAGCCATAATTTCGTTCCCCTGGTAACGCCTGAGGGTTTGACTAATACCTGGATCAATCATTGCCCTCCTGTTAGGTTCTTATGCAACGGACACAATGTGCACTCCTCCAGTAAATAGGACGGACCTTAGATACGATGCTAACGTTATGCATTGTACATATTTATAATTCGAAATTCGTCCCAGCCTTTATATCACAGATACTCTAGGGCAGGGGTTGGCAACTGGCGGCCGGCCATAACCTGCCCGCCAGACATAATATCTGGCACGCCAGATTTTTCAGATTATTATATATTTAAGAAATAGATCACGCCAGGCTGTGGTATGTGCTCATTATTCCACTGTTAAGGGGCGTTGTCCGGCCCCGACGCGCAGCGGAGGGCCGGCGACCCCCTTCACAGTGGTATAATGAGCACATGCCACTGACTGAAGTGATCTATTGCTTTCATACAACGGTTACTATTATGGCGAAACGAAAGTCATAGACACACTACATTTAAAAAGAAACCAAGAAAGTCAAAATAGCCGTTTAATTAAAGAATACAAAAAAGTAGTCCCTCCTGGCTGCCGCTATGCATCGACGGTCGCTATGCAACACACTTTAGCGTACCTCCGAGAGAAGGCTCCGATAGAGCGGTTCGCCGGCAATTTATCCTATGGAGCAGTTCACTCGCCGTGTGCCTAAGCTTTCGTTAGTCTCTCCATCGCCTTGCTCACTCCTGGAGTAACAACATTTACGCGCTCTCCATCATCCAACATATGTTTTACTTTGTAACTGTTTCTACTTCCAGGCGCGGAGTGATATGCAAACTTTCACAAAATGATCGGGCGTCATAGCAGTTATGTATACGCTCATTATACAACAGTTGGGAACCAATCAGATTGCTGGATTTAGGTCCCCCGTTGTATAAATGTCAAATGGGTGCTACATACTGGTGGTGGTTAGTGAGGTCCCCCCCCCCCCCCCCTTCACTGTAGGCGTCTTTGAGTGTCTAGAAAAGCGCTAAATAAATTCAATGAATTATTATTATTATAAATGTATATATATTTTTTTTTACAATGTCGAACTGCCAGACCTAAATATTAATAATCTACTAGGGATGCAACGGAATGGAAATTCTTGTCCAATACCAAAAATGGCTTTTGCAGTTTTTCATTTATTGAAGACAGTTAAACCTTCATTTATAAGAGTCAAAACGGCCCACACATGTTAACAATATTGAAGAAAACAACGCAAACACATTGATGCAACTAAGGGGAGATGCCCGGCATACTGGCCTATGCTCCTAAAACAACAGAGGAAACTTTTTTAGGCGGGTTGTCGTGGTTTCCGGTTTCGTTTTGCGTTTGGTTTGGGACGGACATGCCTCGGTTTTTCACCTAATGTGAAAAATTGCATTTCCCATTGGTCACGATTTCTTTTATGTCGGGCGATATGGACAATCATTTTATCCGCAGGCAGTTCTCAAGGTTTTTGTGCAATCTATTTCTCACGTGCGTCTTGATTGCCTTCATGGAGGAGAAGGTCGACTCGCACGTGTAGGTGGAAGAAAGCATTGTAAGCACGTAAAACGCAAGTCTCTTGACTCCTCCGAGCAGGACAAACAAAAGGTACTCACAGACTCCGCACTTCTGAGCGCATCACCAACCAAGGAGCTTGTTTGTAAATCAATTAACTCCATCTCAAATGCAACCTGATTCAACGAGGGCAGGTTTTGATTCAACGAGGGGAGGAGAAGTCTGCACTTGATCGGACAGTGAGGGACACGGGCAAAGGCTATGATTTCCTTTGGGAAAGAGCAATCTTCAAACCTTGAAGTGAAGTTGGCCCGTAGCTGCTTGATGTCACTGCAGCTCTGTCACTTTTCCCGGTAACAGTGTTTTCAGTGTAGCAAAATGTAGGAGCCTGCCAGTTGATAGATCGGACTCCAACATCTTCAGCTTCCGCGTGAATGACTGCAGCTTTTCAACCATGTCCACTATGTTCCGGCCTCTACCCTGTAGCTGCAGAATAAGCATGTTTAAGTGGCCAAATACATCAGCTAAAAAAGCTACATTGGACAGGAACTTTTTGTCATCCAGATGGGCAAGGTGGTTGGATGCTGCGCTGTTCTTGCTCAACTGAAGGAATGCTTGGACTTCATTCACTAGCGCACAGAAGCGCTCCAACGCCTTGCCTTTACTCAACCAGCGCACGTCGTTTTGTAGCAGCAAGTCGTCGTATGGGGCCTCTTCTCACTCAGAAGAGGCCCAAGTCGATGCTGGGTGCTTGATGTGCCCCTGATAAAATGAATGACACGCATAACTTTATCCATAACCCCCTTCAGCTCACCGCTGAGCCTGGCGCATAAGACACTCTGGTGAATGAGGCAATGCAGTGCATGCATCTGGGGGGCGATTTCCTTTACTCTGCTCACCAGTCCTCTGGTTTTTCCCACCATTGAAGTAGCACCGTCTGTCACCATTAGATTTACATTATCAAATGATAGTGAATGCAGCCTAAACAATTCATCCAGCTTTGTGAATATAATGTCCCCAGTGGTGCACCCTTCTAATAGGACAAGAGAAAGCAGCTCTAGCCGGAACTCCTTCCTATCAAAATATCGAACATAGACGCACATCTGGGCTACATCTGTGTTGTCAGTGCTTTCATCGATCTCTAAAGAAAAGTAACTGGGCTGACTCAGGGCATTAACAATCACCACAAGCACATCATCCGACAGTGCGTCTATGCGGTGAGTTGCAGACCTGGCTGAAAGGGGCACCTGTTTCACTGAAGCATTGATACCATCCATGGACTTGTCCGTAGCCAACTCCTCCAAAAGGGACGCACTGGTGACTTTTTGTAGATCTGTCAGGCCTTGGAATAAGATCCTGGAACTATGTGCATAGCTGGCTGACAGTGCTTAAATTTTCGCTTTCGTACATCTGTTTTGGGTGGAAATGCCACTTTGAAGTTAGCAGGCTTAGTCTCGTGGTGCCGTCGGATATTGTACTCTTTGCATAGAGCGACAACTTCATTGCAGATCAGACAGAAGGGCTTTGAAATCACGAAAACAGGTAGGATGAAAACGTATATCTCTTTCCATTCTTCATTGAATGCCCTATTCTCGTTGTCAACCTCCTCTTTAGACTTTTTGAAAGCGACATGTTTCTGTTAGCTTAAATGGGGTGCGTTAGCTTAAATGTAAAGGGCCCGATACAGTCAACTTTGCTATAAGGCCAATTTTTTTTTTAAATTAAATGTATCAATCCTGCTACTTCTCCCGCGAGATTAGTTACACACCCCCTCACGTCGGTCACACGTGAGCTGCAAAGGGCAGCTTACGGAAGCTGCAATATTAAAATTGGATACTGCAATATTAAATGAAAGGGAACCCCCCTCTATATGTATATATTTTGTGTGATTACTGCATGTAGTGAAAGGCAGGAGCTGTTGACAAAAGTCAAAAGCTCAGAGGCTATTGCGCCTGAAGCTCTTCTGATGGTGAGTAGGTTAGGAACGGTGGTGTGTGTGTGTGCACGCACAGTCAGTCAGCACCCGCCGTGGTGTGTGTGTGCGCAGTCAGTCAGCACCCACCGTGGTGTGTGTGTGTGTGCGCAGTCAGTCAGCACCCGCCGTGGTGTGTGTGTGTATGTGTGCAGTCAGTCAGCAGCCGCCGTGGTGTGCGTGTGTGTATGTGTGCAGTCAGTCAGCAGCCGCCGTGGTGTGTGTGTCTGTTTGTGTGTGCGCGCAGTCAATCAGCACCCGCCGTGTGTGTGTGTGTGTGTGTGTGTGTGTGTGTGTGTGTGTGTGTGTGTGTGTGTGTGTGTGTGTGTGTGTGTGTGTGTGTGTGTGTGTGTGTGTGTGTGTTGTGTTTTAGGAGTGGTTGGCTGCTTTTTTAGGTGCGCACTGCTGCTCTCTCCGGCATAGAAAGGCAAGGAGGAGCGGCTTTACGCGTGGCCTTTGCATACAACGAGACACTTACGGACACTTTTACCTGGCAGACTCCGCTGGAGAACCAGGCTGACAACTGCGCAACTCTTTCATTTTATCTTCACATTTAGGGTTAGGAGTAAGAGTAATTAGGGGGCGAGATCAGCAAATAAAGTCATTCAAATACCAATGGGATGTCCCCCGTTATGCTACATTATGAATTTACTTATTTTTTATTTTTTACTTAAATAATCACAATCGCGTTGGCAGGTTATAACTTGATCAGACATGAAATGTACCTGATTAGGGCATACACTTGTTTACATGTAGGCCTACATATAGTCATCTAGCGTGTGGTAGGCATATGACTAAGCAAGCTGATGGGCCTGCGTCACAAATTCCAGATGCATTTTCATCAATCAATTCCTTGAACTAGCCTTTGATAATGTTCTGGCCCGCCACCTACTGCCTGAAAAAGGAAAATTGGCCCAAGGACAAACTTACTTGCCAATTTACCAGCTCTCATTTGGAAGACTAATCACCGCACCATTCGTTTCAATGGGAATCGCGACGGTCTATACTTTCAACTAGGGCTGCAATTAATTATTTTAATAATCGATTAATCGGTCTAATTATTTTTTCGATTAAACAATGAATCGGATAAAAAAAAGAAACATTTGTAATTGCCGCATCTTTATTCAAAAGCTGAACATTACTTCAAATTCACAGTGCAGACTGAAGTGTAAAAACACCAGGTTACTGCTCCAACATCCCAGAACTATTAAAAGTAATATTAAATGATAAAAAAATAAAAAAACATAACTGGGATAACACACAAAAACATACAATGTATGATATACATTTATATACAGTCGGGAGAACAAGTATTTGATACACTGCCGATTTTGCAGGTCTTCCCGCTTACAAAGCATGTAGGGGTCTGTCATTTTTATCATAGGTACTCTTCAACTGTGAGTGACGGAATCTAAAACAAAAATCCAGAAAATCTCATTGTATGATTTTTAAGTAATTAATTTGCATTTTATTGCATGACATAAGTATTTGATACATCAGAAAGGCAGAACTTAATATTTGGTACAGAAACCTTTGTTTGCAATTACAGAGATCATACGATTCCTGTAGTTCTTGACCAGGTTTGCACTAGGGCTGGCCCGAATGCCATTTTCAGGCTTCGAATACTCGTTGGTTTTTCCGAGCGAATATTCGAATACTCGTTCCAGAAAAAAACACCATCAAAAACATCATTAATAATCCCTGTATACTCCCTGGAACCGATTTTGACAGTATCTGCATATTTTGTTGATTTAATAGCTTTTGCACGTTAATTAGTAGGCCTAAGTAGGTTGAAGTTCCTTAGTTTTTCCCCGTGAAAGCGAACAGCTGTTGCTCCGTTCCAAATCAGCTGTTCTCTGCCATCTCAGCCCTTACTGGAGCTTTTCAATTCATCCTGGAACGTGCATCTTTTCAGGGAATTTGTACAATAAATCCATAACAAATACCGAATATTGATTGTCTTATGTGTCCATATTATATCCATTATATTGACCGGGTATTCCCAAGACGCTCACGCTCTGCAGCAAGCCAGTCACAGTTGATTGGCGCGGCGCTGTACAGCGAACGTAAACAAACAACTAAGCTAAGGTTTTAAGTATTACTTTTCCTCCAGAGATCCCGCTAATGTTGTGATATAAAGTAAAGGGAAACAAGATATCTAATCTTCCTCCACCTCTCTCGCTTCTCTGCTTGGTGTCGCTGACGCTTATAGTTTGCCTCCCTCGCTCTGGTAACGTCACATACGTAAAAAAAACAAAAAAAACGATGCTCCGAATACTGATTTAAGCTTTTTTTTTTTCGGGCCAGCCCTAGTTTGCACACACTGCAGCAGGGATTTTGGCCCACTCCTCCATGCAGACCTTTTCCAGATCCTTCAGGTTTCGGGGCTCTCGCTGGGCGATACAGACTTTCAGCTCCCTCCAAAGATGTTCGATTGGTTTCAGGTCTGGAGACTGGCTAGGCCACTCCAGGACCTTGAGATGCTTCTTACGGAGCCACTCCTTAGTTGCCCTGGCTTTGTGTTTCGGGTCGTTGTCATGCTGGAAGACCCAACCACGACCCATCTTCAATGCTCTTACTGAGGGAAGGAGGTTGTTGCCAAGATCTTGCGATACATGGCCCCATCGATCCTCCCCGCAATACGGTGCAGTCGTCCTGTCCCCTTTGCAGAAAAGCAACCCCAAAGAATGATGTTTCCACCTCCATGCTTCACGGTTGGGATGGTGTTTTTGGGGTTGTACTCATCCTTCTTCTTTCTCCAAGCACGGCGAGTGGAGTTTGGACCAAAAAGCTCTATTTTTGTCTCAGACCACATGACCTTCCATTCCTCCTCTTGTTCATCCAGATGGTCATTGACAAACTTCAGCCGAGCCTGGACATGCGCTGGCTTGAGCAGGGGGACCTTGCGTGCGCTGCAGGATTTTAATCCATGACGGCGTAGTCTGTTACTAATGGTTTTCTTTGAGACTGTGGTTCCAGCTCTCTTCAGGTCATTGACCAGGTCCTGCTGTGTAGTTCTGGGCTGATCCCTCACCTTCCTCATGATCATTGATGCCCCACGAGGTGAGATCTTGCATGGAGCCCCAGACCGAGGGAGATTGACCGTCATCTTGAACTTCTTCCATTTTCTAATAATTTTCTAATTGCGCCAACGGTTGTTGCCTTCTCACCAAGCTGCTTGCCTATTGTCCTGTAGCCCATCCCAGCCTTGTGCAGGTCTACAATTTTATCCCTGATGCCCTTACACAGCTCTCTGGTCTTGGCCATTGTGGAGAGGTTGGAGTCTGGTTGATTGAGTGTGTGGACAGGTGTCTTTTATACAGGTAACAAGTTCAAAAAGGTGCAGTTAATACAGGCAATGAGTGGAGAACAGGAGGGCTTCTTCAAGAATAACTAACAGGTCTTTGAGAGCCGGAATTCCTACTGGTTGGTAGGTGTTCAAATACTTATGTCATGCAATAAAATGCAAATTAATTACTTAAAAATCATACAATGTGATTTTCTGGATTTTTTAGATTCCTTCTCTCACAGTTGAAGTGTACATATGATGTAAATTACAGACCTCTACATGCTTTGTAAGTGGGAAAACCTGCAAAATTGGCCGTGTATCAAATACTTGTTCTCCCCACTGTATATACCGTATATAAGGGATGTCCATGGTTAACCGGTCAACCGATAAGATCTTTAACCGTTAGATACTAACGGTTAAAAATTTATTAAATCATCTTAATTTCTCTCAGATGACAGGAGATTGTTGAAATATAACTTGTGTTATTGCTTTAATTGCTGATAAGATGATCATAGTTCAAGATAGGACGATAAACAGGTCAAAATACCTTCTTTACTATCTATTTTATATTGCTGGGATTGCTGGATTACTATTTTTAACTGACGGGTCTTTCTACACCGTCCGGTTGTGAGATTACTACCGCTGCTTTGAATGACTGTTGATGCACGTGGTGCCGACTCCGAGCCCGTCTGCACACCATCTGCAGCAGCAGCTGACAGAGTTTTCTGTTGGACTAGTCAGATACTGAGTTGAAGGAGTTTTTTTTAACCCAAAGACAGTGAAGGTACAACACTTTTATATAGGCCTACAGTCCAGTGTTAAAATATGACCAAATTACAAACTGTGGTCGCTCACACTAAAGCTTTCTGTGGGCATGTATGAACCAACCTGTCAGCAGCTGGCTTTAAACAGGGCCACCCCTACGAGTGACGTATTAATCCCGCGACTCAACGAATCGATGAGTCGCGGGATTAACTCAACGAAAAGCCGTCTCAACAACTCAACGAAAAGCCGTCGCTTTTAGTGATACATTTTTATTGATTTTATCGATTCGTTGTTGCAGCCCTACTTTCAACATAAAGTGTACATATTTATAATTTGGAATTCGTCCCAGCCTTTATACCACAGATACTATAGGGTCTATACTAGTATATAACCCCGTTTTCTGATTACAGTGTAATGCATTTTTCACAATTAACCAGTTCTCGTTTTGAAGGCTGAACAGACAATTTGACTGGAACTACTTAGTAGGTGTCCATATATCAGGGATTAATGGACACCCTGCAGCCAATCAGAATCGAGTATTCCCCAAGACCATGGTTTAAAACAATAATAATTCACCATGAAGTATTGCACCTGTTATACAGTGGATATATCTGATTACTTTAAGATGCATGGGGATATAGTGAAAAGTGTGAAGCAGATGAAGTAGACCAAACAGTGATCAGTGGATCACTGGGTCACTATAAAGATGACAGTGTTGATCCAGACTGCCTGGGCACAATACCTAGCCCTGATGTGGGGCTAACTCTGAGACATCTGGACTGAAACAAGCTGTGGTCTCAGCATAACCAGCTCAATTCAAACGCTACAGACTGAACTCTTTCAGACTAAGCCTCACTCCTCATATGCCAGTCAATGCAAAACCCCTACCTACACAGGAAGTGGTTGATGATGACGCTTAGAGGACTCAAGCAGAACTGCTGTTGAATGACTCCTCTGTTCCAGGTCCTCTGAAGGTCAGGAAGATGTTGGAGAGCTTGATGAGCACTACTAGTGAAATAGTCAAAGTTCTTGGCGTCACGTCACCAAACTTGATTTTGCTTTGGGATTGGAGCAGATGGAGAAGAGCTTTATACAGCATTTCTAAGTGCCAAACCCCCTTAACTATTTGCACAACTACACACACTACTAAACAAAGCTGATGCCCAGGGCGGGATGTAGGGTGAAGATTCACATAAGCAACTTACCAGATACTTCTTTAGGAGTTGTTGAGACCAGACAATAATCAGCGAACTCAAGCCTTAGCACAAGAAGGCTCACCCCATCCTTTTCAGAGTTTTTGCTTTTCCTTAGAACAGAGGAAGTTAGGCGATCAACAGCTTAGCCGAATGTGGAAATACCTAATAAAGGCTGAAGCTGTGGTTCATATGTATACAGTCCATTGCCTTTCCCCTTGCGATGAGGACCCAGATGTAATGTCCTTGGGGGCGGAGCAAAGGCCCAGCATAACCCACGGGAGGCGGTCAGCCCAGTCGCCGCCCGTAAGGCTGGCCCTGAGCGCGGCCTTCATGTCCCGATGAAACCGCTCGCAAAGCCCGTTGCTCTGTGGGTTATAGGCTGTGGTGCGGTGGACCTTCACCCCCAGGACCCCGGCGACCGCAGTCCAAAGCTCCGACGTGAACTGCGGCCCCCGGTCTGAGGAAATGTCTGACGGTGTGCCGAAACGGGCCACCCAAGCCATAACGAACACCCGGGCCACCTCAGCTGCTGTAGTGGAGGACAGGGGAACCACTTCTGGCCACCTGGTGGTCCGGTCCACCATGGTGAGGAGGTAGGTGTAACCACGGGAGGGTGAAAGCGGGCCCACCAGGTCGACATTCACGTGGTCGAAACGCCTCTCCGGCACTTTGAAGAGTGCCAAGGGGGCTTTGGTATGCCGAGTCACCTTCGCACGCTGGCATGCCACACAGACAGCAGCCCAGGCCCTGACGTCCTTTCGCAGGCCCGGCCAGACGAACTTGGCCCCCACGAGCTTGGCAGAGGCCTTCAGCCCTGGGTGGGAAAGGCTGTGGATCGTGTCGAAAACCTTACGCCTCCAGCCAGCAGGCACCATGGGGCGCGGTTGGCCAGTAGAGACGTCGCAGAGGAGCGCAGTGTTGGCCGTGCCAAACACCACATCCTCCATGAGGAGTGCCGTGGGGGCTGTCCTGTAGGCCTGCACCTCAGAGTCAATAGCCTGATCCCCAGCCATAGCTGCGTAGTCGAGG
This sequence comes from Gadus morhua, assembly GCF_902167405.1. NCBI lineage: Eukaryota > Metazoa > Chordata > Actinopteri > Gadiformes > Gadidae > Gadus > Gadus morhua. Next base: position 23,785,937 of record NC_044056.1, read on the forward strand.
CCCAGGTGGACGGAACAAATAACCACCCGAGAGAGGCAGTCGGCTACAAAATTGTCTTTGCCGGCCAAATGCTGAACGTCAGTGGTGTACTCCGAGATGGCGGAGATCTGGCGCTGCTGTCGACCAGACCATGGCTCCGAAGACTTGGCCATGGCGAACGTCAGCGGCTTGTGGTCAACAAAAGCTGTGAACCGACGGCCCTCCAACAGGAAGCGGAAATGACGGGTGGCGAGGAAAAGAGCCAGGAGCTCCCTGTCGAAAGCGCTGTATTTCCTCTCGTTGTCGCGGAGCTTCCTGCTGAAAAAGGCCAGCGGTTGCCAGGCTCCGCCCACCCACTGCTCACACACAGCCCCCACGGCGTAATCAGAGGCGTCCGTAGTAAGAGCAACGGGGGCGGTCGGAGACGGGTGCGCCAGCAGAGCAACGTTGGCCAACGCGGTTTTGGTAGCATCGAAGGCAGCCGTCATTTCCGTGGACCAATCCAACACGTCTGCAGGCGTCCTGCCCCGCAAGGCGTTGTACAAGGGTCACATGAGCTGGGCGGCATGGGGGAGGAAACGGTTATAGAAGTTCACCATGCCCAGGAACTCCTGCAGGGACTTCACAGTGCGCGGACGTGGGAAACTGGCGATGGCGTCCACCTTGGCCGGGAGGGGAACCGCCCCCTGCGGACTGACGTGGTGGCCGAGGAAGGTGATGGATGACCGGCCAAACTCGCACTCGGCCGGGTTCACAATGAAACCATGCTCACTGAGCCGACCGAACAGCTGCCGTAGATGCGTCAGGTGGTCGTCCGCGGACGCACTGGCAACGAGGATGTCATCCAGATAGACGAACAGGAACGGCATGTCCCGCAGCACAGAATCCATGAGGCGCTGGAACGTCTGCGCTGCACCCTTGAGGCCGAAAGGCATCCTCAGGAATTCAAAAAGTCCAAAGGGCGTGATGACCGCCGTCTTGGGGACATCCTGCGGGCGGACGGGCACCTGATGGTAACCGCGTACCAGGTCCACCTTTGAAAAGACGGCGGCGCCAACCAGGTGGGCGGTGAAATCCTGAATGTGCGGTACCGGGTACCGGTCGGGGGTGGTGGCGTTATTCAAGCGACGGAAATCACCACACGGACGCCAACCGCCATCAGCCTTGGTCAACATGTGCAGGGGGGAGGCCCACGGACTTTTGGAACGGCGTACGATGCCGAGGCGCTCCATGGTGGCGAACTCCTCCCTGGCGATCGCGATCTTGGCAGAGTCGAGGCGGCGGGCCCGTGCATAGACCGGGGGGTCAACCGTGGTGATGTAGTGCTCCACCCCATGCCTAGCCACAGCCGATGAAAATGTTGGAGTGGTGATGTCAGGAAACTCAGCCAGCAGGCGTTGATACAGGTCCCCGGTGGCAAACGTGTTCGCAAGACAAAGCCCCCCCACCCCCCCCAGCGTGCAGGGGAACGAAGCAAAGGAGAGGGCGTCGATCAGGCGGCAGTTGGCAACATCCACCAGCAGCCTGTATGCGCAGAGGAAATCCGCCCCCAGGAGTGGCGTAGACACGGCAGCCATGACGAAATCCCAACCAAAACGCCGGCCGCCGAAACACACATCCACATACCTCGTGCCGTAGGTACGAATGGGTGTGCCGTTGGCGGCGTCCATCGGGGGGCCATTGCCGCCAGCCATAGTGTCCACAGACGTTGCCGGCAGGATGCTGCGCTGAGCCCCAGAATCGACCAGCAGTCGCCGGCCGGACAAGGTGTCAGTGATGAACAACAGCCTGCAGTCCCGACCAGCGCTCACAGCTGTTAATGAGCGCTGGCCCGGGCTTTTCCCGGGGCCCCAAAACTGCAAGGCTGTCGACACTGCTTGGCCTTGGCCCCGAACCTGGCGTGGTCGGCGGGCGTTCACAGCGGCTGCGGTGTCCGGGTTGTACCCCTGCGGCGGAAACGGGGCCGACGTGTGCTGGGGGGGCAACTGCGCATGAACAAACTGCTGCCTGTTGGCGAGGAAAATCCTGTCGGCCTCTACAGCCACCGCCCGGTAATCCTTGGAGGCAAAGAGGGGTGAGCTGGCCAGTGCGGTGCGCACGGGTGCTGGAAGCTGCCGCAGGAAGATGTGGGCGAAAAGGAAGGAGTGATCCGCCGAGCCCAGCACAGCCAGCATCCTCTCCATCAACTCGGACGGCTTGCCGTCGCCCAGGCCGTTCAGGGAAAGCAGGCGGTCCGCCTTCTCCAGCTCCGAAAGTTCAAAAAGGTCCACGAGGAACGCCTTGAGTGCGGCGTACTTGCCGACAGCTGGAGGAGCCTCCAACCGCGCCATACACCTGGCCGTCGTCGAGGCATCTAAGGCTGCTACCACGTGGAAATACATAGTCACGTCCTGTGTTATTCCTCTCAGCTGGAACTGGGCTTCAATATGCTGGAACCACGGCCGTGGGTTGTTCTGCCAGAAGTCCGGTAACTTGACGGTGGCAGCATAGATAGTGCCGACGTTAGCCGCGTCGATAGCCGCACCGCCAGCGGCGGCGGGCGCGCTGTTATCATCGTCGATGTGAAACATTTTACAGCCGTATCCAACTCGCGTCGGGGGTCACCAATTGTGGAGATATGTAAATGATGAGACAAGAGACGGAGATGGGTCGAGTCAGCTTTACTCTCCACTTCAAACCAACGAGTCTTACTCGCACATGAGTTCAAATCGAAACTGCAGAGAATCGGAACTGTCGTGAAACACTACGGTAGTAAACCGGAACTGTTTACCTTAAAGATACAGTCCCTTGGTGAATGTCTCAAACATCAATTGTGGGTCACCACAATATCATACATTGTATGTTTTTTTTTGTGTTATCCCAGTTATGTTTTTTTAATTTTTTTATTATTTAATATTACTTTTAATAGTTCCGGGACGTTGGGTCAATAACCTGGTGTTTTACACTTCAGTCTGCACTGTGAATTTGAAGTAGTGTTCCGTTTTTGAATAAAGATGCGGCAATTCCAAATGTTTCTTTTTTTTATCCGATTCATCGATTAATCGAAAAAATAATCGACCGTTAGTTGCAGCCCTAAATTGAGCCTTCTATCACTCATCACTGTGTGATCGCAGTAATTATGACAGCACTATTGGTCACGTACTTGAAACCTGATGTCCCCATGTCATGTGTTCTCCCATCAGTGTACACTTCGCCGAGTGACTTGTAATCTAAAATACTCTCCCATCCCTACAGATTTGAAATGATGCATTCTGGCCAAATTGAATACAATATCCGAGGTGTCGTCAATGTGCAGTTGATGACTGTGGAGTATGTTTGGATGATGGCTGGTTTAAGCAGCCTCACGTGGCCCGAGTTATACTTATTGGACTCTGGGGCTGGTCGAGGCTGTACACCTGTTGTGCACAGGTTAAACCAGCCATCTCAACACGCAATCTGTGCTCTCTCCTGCATGACACCATGGATCACCTGCTTCATGTTGTCCTACTAGCGCTACAGTTAGACGGTTTCCAAAAACATCATCCTGTGTTCTGTGTCGGGGGCCAGTAATAGCCACCTAGGTAGAGTACGACAGCCACACGATGGCATGTAGCTGGAACATTGTTACAATGACTCAACCAACGCATGTCTGCTGTGACACACACTCAGACTTAAGATCCCCTTCAAGGAGATGGAGAAGCATTTTACCAAGAGAAAGAAGGAAAGCTTAGGGCCATTGCCTTTGCTTTGCGAGGGCTTTCCAAAGGTGAACACAACTATCCGACACACAAACTTGATACTTAGTATTAAAGTGATCATTATGTGTGAAATTTCATGAAATGTCACTCCAGACTGACAATTATCCCATGCTTATGTGTTGACATCTGGAACACTCAATGCAATAGGCGGCTGCTGGTTAGCTGCCCTTTCAATCTACTGCTCTGACATCAGGTATGACCTTTTACAGATATCAGGATGCAGACGGGCGTTCTCTTGCTCTTGAGGTGCCCTCAGGAGCCCTCGGAAGAAAAAAATGTTCAATAGGAAAAACCGAAGATGGAAGAGCTAACTCAGTGTGTGTTGGATTGAAACCATCAAGTACTCAAAAGACATCATCACTGCCTGTTCACCCAATGAGACTGAAGCCCTGCAAACCACCTTTCCAAGCAGTGTCCCTGTTGGTGGGCCCACCCGCCGTTCCTTTAAATTAACCTGATTTACACATGAGACGTACGCAAAGAACTAAAACGAAGATCCTGCCATAAAGCATGTTTACCATCTTATTGTGACAAAGACTAAGCCCCCATTCAAAGAGGCTAAAATGGAGCCATCAGACCTGAGAATATATGGAATCGGTTCAAACTCTGAGACCTTTTCAGGAGATATGTAGACGGAGGAAGAGAAGGCTTCCAGTTAGTCTTGCCTGTAAAGTACAGATCCAGAAACCTGGAAGGTATTAATGATGAAGTGGGACACCTGGGGTTCGAGCGATCACTTCACCTGGTCCATGCTAGATTCTATTGGACCAAGATGGCTCAACGTTAAATGCCATACATGTGAAAAATGCTCGTAAACCATGGGAGAGCTGCTCCATTGAGAACAGTTGGCACAAGTTACCTGATTGAGTTAGTCTGCATGGGCTACTTGTCTATTGAACCAGACGACAAGATACAAGAAACAGATGGTGATTACAGATCAAGTCACGAGTTGTCATTCGCGATCCAAATGAAGCATAAGAAGGAAAGAGCTTTGGCTTCAGCTCCAGGAGAACTTCACGCCATCAAAGATCTGTGTTCTCTTACAGGAGCTGTATACAACAGACAACATGCTGAGTCATGACGAGGAGGCAGAAGACTGCAGTAGCGGTGAGTGGAGCTTGTAGTGGAGAACAGGCCCGACGCAAATGTGATGGGCTCCCTGATCGAGACTGGATGGAGAGTTTAGAGAAGGCCTTGCAGCCTCCAACCAGACTTCCAGCAGCTGAGGATTTAGAAGCTGCCATTAGCGGTATCCACTGTGCCTGGGAACAATCACTTGAAGACTTTCAGGAGCATGTACTGTGTCCACCATTTCCCTGTGGGTACAGGCCACAGGTAGCCACACGGCACAGTACACGGCACAGACGTGAATGTGACGATGACAGATCTAACGTCACAGATCCTCCATTTCAACATGAAAAGTTAAGGGTTCCATTCCTGCCTAAGGTCCTTTGCTGCATGTCCACTAGGGATGGGCAAAATGATTATTTTCCCGGAACTAGTTCTTTCAGTTCGGTTCACTATAATGATTCGTTTGTTTGATTCGTTCGTTTTGATTCGTTCGTTACGTCATTTGGTGTAACGAACCCCCCACCCCCGCGAGACGGCCGTGAGCATAATTTAAACGACTTCTAGGCTCTAACCCCCGTTAAAATCGAGAAGATGTACTATATTATCTAACCGAACGTCCCACCAATATTTATACCACTTGCTTACTCTCTATATTTCATTCATGGTTTTACATTTATAATTTTATTTTACTTTTCATTTAATTCTTCATTATTCAGGCATTACAGAACTTTCATGGTCATAAATAAAAAATACGAACTGCAGTTTAATTTCTTTGTTTGTTCTTAAATTGACGTAGAATGGAGCAAAGACTCCTGGGATTGGGAAATGCGTTTAGCCAATAGCAGATGGAGGGCAAGTCTATTTCCGAAAAAATTTAGGGGGATATATGAGTGGCCCCACGTCGAATGGTATGACCCAAGATACGTCAGACAGAGAAAGCGCGCATATTCGACGGTACCGCCTTGTCATTTGTTTACCCAGGTGCCATTGCAACACCATTGCTACCTCTCATTGGCTGAATCTTTGAGAACGTTGTAGACTCAATCAATATAAGTCGCTGGGATACGAAGCGCTGTTCGTTTGTATATTTTATTTACGTGACCATATTTTTGGTTTATGTTTAAAAAAAAGAATCAAAGAACCAGTTCTTCTTGTTTTGGGGAACCAGTTCTTGTCGTTCACGTTCGGGATTCGTTCGTTGTGAACGAATCGGTCGCGACCGACTCATCCCTAATGTCCACCCCTCTCTCTCCAATACGTTCCTGTCCATCTCACTCTATCATAAACCTATAAGCCGAAACCAGATGGTCAAGCAGGCCACAGCAAACCCTGATACTGTAGATTTCACGGCAATGGGAGACCCTATGGGCCCTATTTTAATGGTCTGAAACGCAAGTGGGAAGCGCAAAGCGCAAGTAGCTTTGTGGGCGGTTCTACGGCGCTATCGCTATTTTACAGGCGGATAAATGACGCTTGCGCCATGGCGCAAGTGTCAAAAGGGTTGGTCTGAAGCAGCCTTATTACCCATAGGTGTGGTTTGGGCGTAACGTGCAACAAACCAATGAGAGTGCCAGCTCCCATCCCCTTTAAGAGCCATGAGCGCATTTGAATCGGACGAGTTGATATTTTGACAGCGCGTCTGCAGTCTCCGATGAGACAGATGCACATGAATTTCAAACTGCAAATGGCTTAGTTTATTGCCAAATAATATGGCCTAATTCACACATGGAATAAGGGGGTTTCTTCCACAACTTCAGAAATACTGAGTCCTCAAATAAATTTCGGCAAAGAAAACGTATGATAGGCTATAACATATGATATGCGGTAACTGTGGTTCTATTTAATGATATACGCAATACATTATAAACATTGTTTCTTATCAGTATTGTATGCTATCCTAATATGCATGTGTCCCCGCGGTAATAGACATTGCCATTGATTGTATTATGCGTTACGTGTTTAGTTTGCCCAAGTGAAGGAGTTCAAGTACCTCGGGGTCTTGTTCGCGAGTGAGGGAACTATGGAGCGTGAGATTGGCCGGAGAATCGGAGCAGCGGGGCGGTATTGCGTTCGCTTTACCGCACCGTTGTTACGAAAAGAGAGCTGAGCCGCAAGGCAAAGCTCTCGATCTTCGTTCCTATCCTCACCTATGGTCATGAGGGTTGGGTGATGACCGAAAGGACGAGATCGCGGGTACAAGCGGCCGAGATGAGTTTTCTCAGAAGGGTGGCTGGCGTCTCCCTTAGGGATAGGGTGAGAAGCTCAGCCCTCCGTGAGGAACTCGGATTAGAGCCGCTGCTCCTTTACTTAGAAAGGAGTCAGCTGAGGTGGTTCGGGCATCTGGTAACGATGCCCACTGGGCGCCTTCCTTGGGAGGTGTTTCAGGCACGTCCAGTGGGGAGGAGACCTCGGGGAAGACCCAGGACTAGGTGGAGAGATTATATCTCAACACTGGCCTGGGAACGCCTCGGGATCCCCCCGTCAGAGCTGGTCAATGTGGCCCGGGAAAGGGAAGTCTGGGGCCCCCTGCTTGAGCTGCTCCCCCCGCGACCCGACCCCGGATAAGCGAACGAAGATGAGATGATGATGAGAGTGTTTAGTTTGCGTGTGTTTAAACAGAGCACACACGCGCGCCCGCATTCATTCATTGTTTTTAACACTCACTCGTGGTAAAACAATGTTTTTCACGATCAAATAGGCCTACTCATCAATCCTAAAAGTTATGGGCATGTAGGCCTACACGATGTCTGTGTCAAGAAAATATGTGTTTGCTGTACGGTGTAGATGCATTGATTTAAAAGTACAACTTATTACCGCTGCATCAGCTGTTCTTTCCCAAATAATTTACCAAGAATGTGCGGCTAGGTAGATGAGAGAAGCAAAGTGTATGCGCGAGGGGCACAAGCAATCCGTATGCATCGCATGCGCATGTATGCATGCGCCCTTAAAATAGCATCTCAACAACGCTACTGACTTTATACCAGGTATTTCCTGGTCGGTAGCGCAATGGTATTCAGAGACGGCAAAATACTGTTTGCGCCAGAACACGCCTCCTCCTTCCGCCGAACCGCCCCTTGGGGCGCATGATCAATCCCTAATTTACCGGCGAGTGGCGCTGGTGGGAAAAGAACGCTCTGCGCCAGTTGTAAACTAGCAACGACACATGCGCCAGTGACTAAGTCACTTGCGCCGGATGCAAGATAGGGCCCTCTGTCTTGGTTGTTGTCGCCTCTGTGAGAGTCTGGAGAGCCTACTCCATTACCCTGCCTCCTGGTAGATCACGTCGGGGGGAGTATGTATCCCATTCTATTTTCACAACGTATATGGCCCTAACTTGTTGAGGCCCCATTAAAAAAAGATGCAGCTACAAATTTGATAGCACTTTTTCCCACGGACAGACAAGAGTGCAGCTGCAGACGGCATATCAAAATAAATTCTACTTTTGTTTTCTTTTTTTTCACGGAGTGGTTATTTCCACTGTCCAAACAAATAGTCCTGGAGGGCGCATTACGTTCTTGTGCACTGATCCACGTATGAGTTTGTTGCTAGAGCCATGTAGTCACCATCATCATAAGCAGCCTGGTCACTGGTGGTACAGTCCCTTCTACCATTGAACCATTGGCCTAAAAAGTCTTTAGTCTGCACTAGGGATGGGCGTGAGGAATCGATTACTCGAGTACTCCTCGTTACAAATGAACTCGGTTGGGTGGACAGGCAAACTCGAGTTTGCATATACACACACAAACAAAGTTTTCTGAAGCAAATGTATACATTTTCTGTGCGGCGCCACTAACGCATGCCGTGGGCACAAAGCAAATGAAATGTATCAAATTTCTGTGTGGTGCGTGCCGTGCCGTGTGCAGGCACGCCAAAATTCAAAAAGTTAAGAGATGGCGATTAAAGCAAAGCACAGCGAAGAATTGAAATACTTTAAAGAAATAGGAGATCATAAGGTGAAATGTAAAATATGCCAAGCGGAATCGAGCTACCAGAGTACTACAAGTACTATGCGGCAACATATGCTTCTGAAACACAACGGTGAGTTCGGGAAAGCAGACCCGCAGCAATCAAGTGTGTCGGCTATTTTCACCGCCGCAAGACGCGTCCCGGCCGTGCAGAGAAGGTCACCACGCTGAGTATTTCCATAGTCCATTTGCTGCCGTTTAATTTGCAGCTTTAAATTATTTGCAATGGTTAGGCTACTTGTTTTGTATTTGTTTTTTTTAAACCGTTACAGGCCTTGGTTCGACGTGATTTAAATTGTGAGACGCATTTTTATTTTTGTAAGGAAAATGTGTTTTGAACGTTTGCAAAAATAAATAATGATTACTCTGATAACTCTGACTGTTTTGATGGAGAATAAGCATTACATGTTTGGTTGGTAATATTGCCGTTCATCATTAGGCCTATTCCTGCTGCAGATGCGTTGCATTCTAAAAATAGATTTGATTAAACAAGTATTCGATTGATCCTCGAGGAATTCCGTCGATCACTCGAGTTTGGAATTTACTACTCGTGCCCATCCCTAGTCTCCACCCATTTGATTTACTTTATTTTCTTTGGGGACCAGGGTCCAGTGTTGTTTCCTTTTTGAATTTAACTTTTTATATGCATTGTTGATTGAACATTTAAATGTACATTTAATGTTTCAAACATATTTCAAAAGAAACATAAATTGAGTGTTCAGTGAATTTTATTCCTTATGAGAGAGCTTTCTTATCAACCATTCTCCGTATTTACCTAGTGTTCGCCCAGCCTGGCTCCGCCCGCCTAAGCTCAATTTAAATTTCCCTTCAGTACTAGGTCTGGGTCTGCAGTATGTTAGTGGGTTTTCTCCGTCTAGATTTTCTGCGTCCAATCAGTGAACAGAGGAAGTCGCCGAGATCAATGATGTTAAAGTCAGCTCTCATTGACGGACATCTTCACGCACAGTGATTGGTTTGTTTACAGCCTGCACGCAACGTGATTCCCCGCCAAACGTTAGCGATTGTATATGGCAGATCCAGAGTGGCACTGGGCAGATCCAATAGTTTTAAACTTCAACAGACACCCGCCTTCAAGTGAGTTAACGTTTGTCAATTAAGTTGGTCCAGACTCTCGGTACAAATTAAATGAAGTCCGAGAGTCTGGTAGGACCAGGCTAATGTTCGCCTGCATCTTGCACTAAATGTTTTATCTTAACAGTGGGCTCCATTGAAATGATACTCTTCTGTTTCTCACAGGTTCCAACAAGAAGAGAAACCATCTGAACCAGAAGGTTAAACAGCCTGATTATAAAGTGGCCTATGTGCAGCTGGTAAGATCACACCACACGCACACTTTGTTTGGTAAGAAGACTTGTTTTCATCGTACAAAGCGTTCCACCCTCAAGGAGATATTTGTTGGAGATGACAGAAAAACTCAAATATTTTATGAACAACCAGCTTATTAAACTGTCGGATTACGAGTTCTGATGCGCTGAATAACCTGGTTCTTGCTGGCATGGTTACAAGCAAGGGGAATTATACGTTTTTAAAAACCAAGTAAATCGTTTTACCCATAGCCTAGTCTCGGAGATTATATCTTCATAACTCTCATACCAAAACCTATTTTTTAATCACAATGGCCACTGGGCTTTTTGAGAGTGGTGAATCGTAAAAGATGGGATTCTGGCACTAACGGCTCGATATGCACAATAGCCAGTTACTGTGACAGTGACAGCTAAACGAGCAATTTAGCAAACAAAGTTAATCATCCTCAGTGCAGAAAGAACCATGGAGAAAACAGCGTCTGGCTTGATTTAAAAAACATTCATTAATCTCTTATTTGGGTTGCACAATGTACAGCCAAAATAAATGTTGCACACTACAGGCATAGCATAACGTATGTGGTCTATACTGTGACTGTAAGCTACGACAACCAAACTCTCTTGCACACACTCTATTCCTCACAAACACACACAGGCAAACACTTAGCACGTGCACGCACACTCACACACACTCTCTCTCTTGACGGAGCTGCAGCCTACCTGAACTCAATGTCAAAGGTCGCGGTTGGTTACATGCCAGACCTATTACATATATTAGGGTATGGTTATCTTGGCCAGCTCGCCCGGTTTTTGTGTATGTGTACGGGGCTCTGTGTGTGTGTGTTCCTGTTTAACGGTGCATAACATCGTTGGTGGCGTTTCCACCAGACACATTGGTCCCTCCCAATGGTTTCCTTCACACCTCGGTTCAGGTTGAACATCAGGTCAGCTGGCACCTCCTGCTGTGGGAACCAACCACGGGGTGACGTTTTCACACGCCAAACAAAACCACACAAGAGCACAAATATTTAAATGGCATGTCTTCTAAAGGAATGCTTTGAAGAAGATTAAGTGGCAAGTGCGGTCTTGATCTCGAGCCAGATGAGTGTGCAGCGTTGTGACACTTGTTTATGTCGTGCTGACTCAAAATACCTGCTGGTTCCTGCTGGGTTCACTCCTGGAGGCAACCGGGAGAACGTGCTTTAATGTGAAACTAGCTGTCAGGACGGATCCAGCGAATCAGAGTTCATCGCTGGGCGTAAGAACGTCGGTAGATCAACTACTGCTTTCAGCTATTAACTGAAACAAATCGATGTCATGTCATTAAAGTGCAATCGTCATAATCTCCCTTGACATAAATATTTGCGTTAATCATGGTTTTAAACCCCTGCCTGTGCTCACCCATTGCTTTGGTAGTCGGAATACCTCCCATCTCACTGGGATCTAGGGATGCACCGAAAATTCGGCCACCGAAAATGTTAGACTGAAAATGGCTCAAAACATAATTTTCGGTTTCGGCCGAAGATGTAAAAAGGCCGAAAGAAAATACCGAACATTTCTATTTTTGATGATGTGAGAAAAAATAAAAAAGGCAAACACTGTGGAATGAGCCGGGTGCGCATCATCAAAAGAGAGATTAAAAAAGAGCCGCACGTAAGTTTGTAAACAACTTCATGACAATACATAGCGATGAAAAAAGAGCCGAGCGCACCTGTTAACAAGAAACCAAGCAGAGAGAAAAAAATCTGCGCACACATAATGCAGCAAACATGGCAGTGTGGAAGCATTTTAAAGTTTCAGGAAACAAAGCAAATAAGGCCGTTTGCAGACATTGTTCTGCTGAACTTTCTAGAGGGGGAACATCTGCGAAGACTTTCAACACATCCAGCTTGATCCATCACCTGAAATCAAAACACCCCGGACAGCATGCGTGCCCTGTACTACGAACCTCGATTAGTGGGTTAGCGAGGTATGTTGCGCTCAAAGCCTAGGTTAGCTGGGCCACGAAAGTCGATCTCTTTTAGTCGCTGTGTCACCATGGAGACGTATGCTCTCAACCAAACCTGGTCGGGTGCAAGTTTTCAGCTAAGTCTATCGGATTAGATCGGCGTGCGCAGCTTCTTAGCCCCTCCTTTGAGAATGGCGTCACCATTACTGGGTGTTCCCGTGGACCTCTGAACCCTTATCGTACAGGGGTCTCTCCGACAGAGGCTCTTTCGAGACCGATCCCTTGGCATTGCCTGAGAATATTCTTGATGAGAGATACAGGCTCTCATCAGAGGGTTTTTGCTATTTGATCGTCCTTGGTGGACCTTATGCAGACCATGCTTATAACGGGCTAACCGGAAGCATGTCCCTGCAAGGGGAGATGTCATCCAAGAGTTGATGTTCTCAGAGGAGGGATCTCCTCCTCCTTGTTGGACCTGTGATGAGGCTGGCGGTCTGAGCATGACTATGTGACTGGTTCTCCCGGCAGAGTCGCTCAAGGTAATGCATCCTGCACCTCCCCGAAGACCGACCACAGGGAGAGACGACGCAGAACAACACACACACACACACACACACACACACACACACACACACACACACACACACACGCCCAGTTGGTGCAGTTTCCCAGAGAGACGGCAGTGTTGTCATTCGTACTCTTCTCAGGGTGTCTCGCCACCGGTGAGCTGGGGGATGCTCGTCTGTGCGCTGCCCTGGGGACCGGTTGTTTACATCCAGGCTCCAAACTTGGCCTGGGCGGCCAACAGCTTTCCTTTCTCTATTCCATCTTCTTTGCTGAGAAATCTTCTCTTTTCTCTTATTGTACCTCACTCAATCAGTCATTCTTTTTCCTCCATGTTTATGTGTGTGTGCACGACACACACACACACACACACACACACACACACACACACACAGGCTGAACTCAAGGAGGGAAAAAAACACAGTGGTCGGTAAAAAATAAGATTGTTCCTAATTTACTCCATATGTTGGTGAGTGTTCTGTGGGCTCGAGCTCACAGCAAGCCCCTCAGACCCCAGCCCCCCAGACCCCAGCCCCCCTCTTCTCTCCATCAGCTAATATTGCGGCAGTAATATGTTGCCCCCCCCCCCCCCCCCCCCACCACCACCACCACATCTATGTTCCTACTCCGGGTTTGTGGTTCAGGGTAGGCCTCTCTTTAGCAGGCTTCCATGACGGCCATTTTCCTATTGGCTAAGGGGAGACCTCGGTGCAGAGGAGAAGAGATAGTAGCTCTGTGTGTGTGTGGGAAAGAGTGAGAGTGTCAGTGGGAAAGAGTGCGTACACATGTGTGTGTGTGAGGGGGGCTTTGAGGGGGGAAGGCAGGGGAGGTGAGTAAGGGCATGGTGGAGTTATGCCAGAGCAGGGAGGCCCAGAGACAAATCGGGGGCGGTGGGTTTGGGGAAGGCGGGTGGATTGGGGTGAACAGGGGTACAGGATGGGGGGGGTGGAGGAAGAGGAGGAGGGAGCAATGGGGTGTGAGTAAGGGGGGCTGGGAGATGGTTTGAGTTGTTCGGTCTGCTTCCACTGCGCCGGTGCCATGATGGTTGTTGTTTTTTGTACTCTGTCATGGTGTCGTAACTGTCCTCTGAACACATGGTTCTAGCTCTACCTTCAGTATGAACACCGCTCTTTCTCTCCCTCTAGTTTTCTTCTGTAGGTTTGATTGTTGAAATGATCCGTTTGTTGTGTGGAGGTTGTAGATTTCCTACTACCTTCCAGTTTTCATTGCACCTTGGGTGGGAGTCAGTTGTTTATCAATTAATTATATGCACAGTGTTTCATAAGGTAAATAATGTAGTTTCATAACTGCTGTTCAATGCATTATAAACGTTAATCCCTTTTCTAAAAGGATGCATTCATGCAAGTTATAACACTCATTCCACTGTACCTGAGAGTAGGACCTTATGATTAGAGGAGATCCCATCCCTATATATGATTATATATAATTTAGGTGGACATATGAATCAGGATTAGAGCACATATGTATTGAAAGGTAATTGGCTTCCTGATTAGTTACAACATTGTCCACATAACCAGATAACGATGCATTCAATCAGCTCTTCTAGCAATCCAGGAGAGAAGTAAAAAGAAATGAGATGTCAACTTTTATTGAAAGTCACTTACAAGTCAGGCTAGGAACGATGAGGCAAAGAGTCAAAGATTTGAGTTGCTGCATATTGTTCCCATATAATTCAGAAATGCTGCACAGTACATCGTTGTTCTTTTGATTACATTAGTGAAACTGCAGACAGTTATAGATATCACACATCAACAAATACAGCTCAAAAAAGTTTGCGTAGTGTGGCCCGCTAGAGCTTTACTATCAGCATCACTTGAAGCACCAGCAGTGTGTTTCGGTCGTGTGTAGGACAGCTCTACAGCTTCTCCATGGCGCCAGGGTGGAGAGACTGCAAAGGGCCTCAGAGGCAGGCCTGTAGCTGCGTTTCCATCTAAAAGGTGATGCAAATCTTTAGAAAGTTCGCAAAAAATTAATTCGAATTAGGTGCGTTTCCATCAAGTGGTTGGAGCGGAATAGGGTGATGACGTTACACGTTGATGTCGGCAGGGTTGCTATGGCCGGTCGTTATGCCGAAATCTGAAAGACTGTCAGTCCTGTTTGTTCAAAGTTCGCTACGTCACAGCTGATTCGCAAAATGTGTTTCCATCTCCCATTTTGCGAATTTACTCTGTTTCGCATTTCTCAAAAACCACCTCAAGCGAGCGGATAGACTTTTTTGCGATTTAGAGGATTTTGATGCGAATTTTGGTGTTTCCATCACCGTTAACTGATTCGATACTTCAAAGTTCGCATTAAATTAGGGGGATGGAAACGCACCTAGTGTTGTACGCTGAGTAACAGACTGGAGGAACATAGATGGGCCAGCGGGGGTCCTCAGCAAAAAAAGACTTACCATTTATCTATTTATTTTTGTAAATAAAAAGTTAGCTGTTGACATTTTTGTGAGGACACTCCTAGACCAGTGACGGTACTTGTATCGCTGAAAGAGACACACACACACATGTCAATTGATATATATGTGCATGACGTATTATTGGTATCGCACTTCATAATGCTCCACATTTAACGGCTACCATGACTTGAGTCTGAAAGCTTGTCCTGCTCAGCAGAAAATAACTGATAAACATAGGGAATACCTTCGGGATATTGGCAAAACTCCACCAATCGCTTTTTCTCTCTCTCTTTCTCACCCAGGCCAGGTTCCTCCCTGGTGCACACACCCACATCCAGTTAGACACAGCTGTGTGGTCACGTGTGTGTGTGTGTGTGTGTGCTCGTGTGTGTGTGCGAGTGTTAGTTCCTAAAAAGAAGTAAATAAGGTGTCAAAATTCAGTCTTGGCAGCCTCTCGGCAACAGCAACCCAACAACCCAGGCGCTCCAATCACATCGCTCCTCCTCCCAGGACACAGTCTGCCTGGCGACCAACTGACAAAACAATATAGGGGTTGTATAGCCGTGGTGGAGAGTCACATAAGGATCACGGTTGTTGAGGTGAATCACCTCCTCCCCCATATGCACCTCCAGGGGGAGTGAGAGGGAGATATGACCGATGATAACAGATGAAAGTGAGTCCAGGATCTCACAAATATCAGCTGTGCCCTTCCTGTCGGGTAGACACTAGATGGCAACGTTTGGCTGTTCTGTTTTTTTTCCCTCTCTCTGTCTTTTTCTTTCCTCTTCTCCTACATTAACTCTGATATCTCCTTTCTGTTATTGACTCCTTGTTGCTTAACAATGGACCCTGTGGTGGTGGGAGGGGGGGGGGTTGTGTGTGTGTGTAAGAGAGAGAGAGAGCGAGCAAGAGTGGGAGAGGGGGGGGGGGGGGGGGGGGATCTCACAAACGCCACAGGAGAGTGTGTGTGTGAGTCTGGGTGTGTGTGTGTGAGTTTGGCTAGCTGAGCAGCTAGGGGTACAGAACAGGGGGCTCTGGTGTCTTTATATCCCACACCTCTATGTCTGTGCCCAACACACACTCTGGCGGTGCTGGATCAGGGCTGGGGGCCCCCCAGGGGGGGACGGGGGGGGGGATTTCCTGCTTATCGGGTTGAAATTTTATTATTTTCAGCTATTTGGATCCTAATGGTTCCACCTCCTCTCCGTCTGCCGCAATTTCACCCTGTCACGCCAATAGCAGCCTGTCTGTCTGCCTCTTCCTCTCTTCCTCTCCTTGCACTGCCTCACCCTTACTTATCCTGCTAATTATCATGAACTCCCTCCACTTCTCGCTCCCTCTCTGTCTCCGTCTCTCCCTCACCCCCACTCTCTCCCTTCTGCCTCCTCCTCGCTCCCCCTCCCCCTCCACCTTTCTCTCCTCCGTCTCAGGCGAGTAATGTATCGGTCAGCATTCTAGGAAGGAAGTACAGAGCTGATACACTAATTACTGTGTGTGTGTGTGTGTGTGTGTGTGTGTGTGTGTGTGTGTGTGTGTTTGTGACAAGGCTGATAGGCAAAGCTTGGGAATCTGGTGGTGATAAGCATCCCCAAAAGGATAGATCCAGTTCTAAAGTGTGTGTGTCTGTGTGTCATAAAATATGAATTATAAAGGAGAGACCAGGGTCCGAAGCATCCGGTTTGACTCTCACACGCAAAGGTTGTTTCTTCAGTTTCTCCAGTAGAGGCCTTCAGGTTCTCCCAACTGCTTTCAGCTCTCCCTTTATCACTCTCAATATCTTTCCAACCCTATTTTTCTCAAACCCTCCCGCTCTTTCTCTCGGTCTGTCTTTCACTTTATCTGACTTTCTCTCCATCCCTCCCTTTATCTCTCTTCTCTCTCGTTCTCCTGTTGTCTCTCTTCCTCTCTTTCTTTCCATCTCTCCCTTATTCTTCTCTCTCATTCTGTTGTCTCTTCCTTTCTCTCCATCCCTCCCTTTCTCTCTCGTTTTCCTGTTGTCTCTCTTCCTCTCTTTCTCTCCATCCCTCCCTTTCTCTCTTCTCTCTCGTTCTCCTGTTTTCTCTTTCTCTCCATCCCTCCCTTTCTCTCTGTCTCATTCTCCTGTTGTCTCTCTTTCTCTCTGTCTCTCCCTCCTGACCACGGTTTGTCCACCTCTTCTTCCTTCTGTCCCTTTTTGTCCGACTGTTGTTAGTATATCGTAGTGGTTTGATTATTTATGAACTCCGAACAGATTAAAGTAAATAAATGTCACTTTTCCTCCATTGCCGCTGGTTACTCGACTGTCCCCTTCATCTTGTCTCTCTCTGCAGTGTTTATCTGGTTTTCCCATTCATGTCTGACTGTGGTTTCTGTGTTCTGTTGTCTTCTGTAGCGGTGTTGTGTCATCGCTAAAGATAGTGGACTGTGTCTGTGTTTGGTGCAGTCTACTCTCTGCCCGCAAGCGGAAGTGTAGAGAGTGTCTGGTGATATGGCTGCTCAGATCCCCTGTTTAGGGGCCCGTTTTGGTGGTCAGACGCCCTGTTTAGGGGCTGTCTGGTGGTCAGATGGCCTGTTTAGGGGCCGGTTCTGGTGCTCAGAAGCCCTGTTTATGGGCCGTTTCTGGTGGTCAGACGCCCTGCTTAGGGGCAGGTTCTGGTGGTCAGACGCCCTGTTTAGGGGCCGGTTCTGGTGGTCAGACGCCCTGTTTAGGGGCCGGTTCTGGTGCTCAGACGCCCTGTTTAGTACCGGTTCTTATGCTCTGGACTGATGGTTCTGCAGGCAGAGGGTTAGCTTGCACCGGATACAAAAGAGTGCCGAAGGTGTGTGCCGGGGATTACGTTTGATGGTCGCTGCCTTCAGATGAAGTTGCAGACGTTGATGACATTACGGGCCAACAATGGGAAAAATGAAAAATAACCCAATGTAAAAATACAAGGGAGGAGATAAATAACAATCATTTGACGGCCCTCGAATGGTCTGCATCTCCATAAAGAAAGGTTGGCCAGGTCTTGAGAACAGACGGACGTAATGTCGGGAAAACATAGAGGGTACTGTGTAAGCCACGGTTTGCCTTCTATTTGGACCTTTGCATTCTGGGCACCACTGTATTCTGAATGTAGGAGGAATGCGTCTTCTCTTTCTCTTTCTGTAATCTGCCCGTCACCTGATGATGTCACAGCGTTCCCTCTGCCCTCTTTCCAACACAACCTCTTGTGTTTCCCCCAGGATCCCCCCTGTTGTTTAGATCACCATGGTAACGCACATACACACGCACGCACACATACGCACACGCGTAAAAACCCCTTTGATTACCGCTGACCTTTTGACGTCTTGACCTGTAATGACACGGCTGCATTTTTGATAGGCCAATCAGCATTTGGCGCCACACAGTTTCTCAGAAGGGCAGTCTGTGACCAGATAAAGCCCTCTGATAGGCCCCTGCTGATGCATTTCCTGTTTTGCTACGCATGTTTTTTTATGTTCCTCCACCAGCTGGTGGTGACACTCTTCAGAGTGTGTGTGTTGTGTGTGTGTGTGTGTGTGGTGTGTGTGTGTGTGTGTGTGTGTGTGTGTGTGTGTGTGTGTGTGTGTGTGTGTGTGTGTGTGTGTGTGTGTGTGAGTGAGAGAGTGCTTGGAGGGGCTGGAGTTTTTGAAAACCCAAGGCTACGTTCACTGCATTACGTTTACAACCTGACATACATGATGTTTGTGTTGTGGGTCAATGTGGTGGGTCAATGTCCATGGAATGACAATCATTCAACAAGGATCGTCAAATGTTTTATGTGGAAGACTATTTTGTGCCTGTAGGGAATGTGACCCTACAAAGTCTTTGGGTGGAGGTATGTCCTCGGTGATCCAGCCTCCAACAAATGAAGTAAAAAAACGAACATTGGATATGTCCTGAGAGGCAGCCTGACCTCTGGGTGGGACCTGTAGTATAACAAATCTTTAATTGTAATTAGGACAAAATATAATTGTGGGGAATTAAGCAACAGTGTACATATTTCAAACACAAGTTATTGGAATGGGGTTTACTGGTGTGTAAAAAGGCTTATACTTATAATAACTTTCTGTTATAAGGCATTTATAAGCCTTAAATTACTGATAAACTAATAATTCACAACACATTTCTATACATTTGTAGATGATTCATAAGTTATGTTAAAGGAACCCTATTGTACCACCAGGTGGGATGTTGATTAGCTAGCAATTAATAGCACGTCTAAATCTACGGCTAAGACATCCTTACTGTACCGACCGCAATTTATTGATTCACCTTCTTCTGACAAATGTACTTCGCTTTGTAGTCGCTTTGGATAAAAGAGTCTGCTAAATGCCCTCAATGTAAATGTAAATCTACCCTTTGGAAAAGTGGGAGTGTCCAGCCAGATGTATGACAGCCTACCACTGGATGGAATGCCACAGCATTTATTAATGTTCATCTCATCATTAACTATCTGCTTAGAAATAACTTATGA
This sequence comes from Gadus morhua, assembly GCF_902167405.1. Classification (NCBI taxonomy): domain Eukaryota; kingdom Metazoa; phylum Chordata; class Actinopteri; order Gadiformes; family Gadidae; genus Gadus; species Gadus morhua. The sequence continues at coordinate 23,805,393 of NC_044056.1, forward strand.
CTGAACGTTAATATTAAGTTTGAATGAAAATGTATGAATTAAAATGAAGATGCAAAGAAATAAGTCAATAAAGTCAATGCATACAAAAAAAACGTAAAGTCCACATAACGTGTATTTTTTGAGCCTGTGCGTCTGTTTTCATTGGGGCATAAAGCTCTTTATATTCCTTCCACATGATGAAGGAAGTATGTTTGTGTTGCAGTGAGAAGCTTCAGGCAACATTCCCGGGTACCCTGCATATCTGTATTTGGGGTGGGGGTCTGATCCTGTTGTTGTCGTGCGCTTTACCAGACAGAGGTGGGGGTGAGGGGTGGATGGTGTCGGGGTGCACACAGACAAAGGGGATAATGACAGCAGACAGCTGTGCGTGTGTGCTATGGGGTTCAACTCGGGGGACGCAAAGGGGGGTATGGTCGACCGTAAGGAGCTGGGATTTTGATTTATTTGGAATAAAGACATATCCAAGGGATAAAAGAAAAACATGACTAATGCCGCTTTTCCATCGCACATGTAGCTCGACTCGACTCGACACGACTCGACACGGCAGCAGCACGGGTCGTTTTCCACCGCAAATGGTACCTCCTGGACGTGGGCGGGGTCGGCTGCGCGAAAGGGCCGTGACGTATTTTTGTACGCGACGCAAACAACACCTACGGAACCCACACATGGAGAGAACCCACATAACAACAATGGAGGACATCGATAACATTACTATTATTAGCTGGCATGTTGAAGAAGTGGAATATGTTGGCTGCGGCGCTGCTATGGCTGTTACCAGCATGGTTGCCATGTCGCTCTCGTGACTTCGTCACACTCTCTGGCCAATCAGTGGCCGGCCGTCTGCCGACGTCACCTTTTAGCATCGGCTCAGCCGCTTGGAACCTAGAGCGAGGCGGCACTAAAAAAAGCAGCCACTTCAGGTACCAGATACCATGTTTTCGTGGTGGAAACGCAAAAAATGCGAGCTGAGTCGAGTCGAGCTGGTACCATGCAGTGGAAAAGCGGCATAAGTGCAAGCACTTATTTCCATCATGGTCCCTGATGGGAATGGGTGCCATTGTGACAGTAGCTTCATTTATGGGTTGAGTGTTTCGATGGGTCTCTGCAGTGACCTGGTGTAGTGTGTGGTGACCTGGTGTAGTGGTCTCTGCAGTGACCTGGTGTAGTGTCTGGTGACCTGGTGTAGTGGTCTCTGCAGTGACCTGGTGTAGGGGTCTCTGCAGTGACCTGGTGTAGTGTGTGGTGACCTGGTGTAGGGGTCTCTGCAGTGACCTTGTTTAGTGTTTGGTTACCTGGTGGAGGGGTCTCTGCAGTGACCTGGTTTAGTGTGTGGTGATGGGATATTTCTGGCCGGGTGGATGGACTCTGTGCTGGTTGTTGTTGTTGTCTGTTGTGGGCCTCCAACAGATGGAAGTAGGCTACAGGACTTTTATGGGGGTTGTGGGCCGGGGGGTTGGCCAGAGGTCTGGGTGATACTTGGATCAGGCTGATCTCTCCCTCAAAGATCTCACTGTCACCAGAGTTCCCCATCTCCAGTAACACTCGCCACAGACATGCCCGGACATGCAATCACATACACTCACACACGCTCAATAGATATACACACGGGTGCGCGCACAAGTGTTGATGTGTGTGTGTTTGCATTACTGGGGGCCATTCCATTTAATCTGTTGCTCTCTATGTCTCTTTCTGTCTCTGTCTCTTATTCTCTCGTTCTCACTCTCTCTTGTACTCTGTGTCTCTGTTTCTCTCTCTCTGGCTCTTCGTCTCTGTGACTTCCTTTCTCTCTCTCTCTCTCTCTCTCTCTCTCTCTCTATGTCTAGCCCTCTGTCTCTCTGAAAGGGAAGGCTTCTCAGTAAGCTCTTGTGTTGGCTAATGTTTGTATGTTTCTAATTATCAGTGTTTCACGTAGCTTCACGTTCAAAGCTACGTGATCAGACCGGTTTCTGTGAGAAGGGAACCGAGGGCAGGTCAGGGAAGTCTTTCTGGTCTCTTTCTCTGGGTTGTGTGTATGTCAGAGCGAGGGAGCCAGGCTGAGAGAGTTTGTGTGTGTGTGTGTGTGTGTGAAGCCCACCCAGATGCCTGGAAGTAGGAGCTGTTTACAGTCACCAATCTGAATCTCCCTCCAGCTCCTCCTCTTCCTCCTCACTCCTCCCCCTCCCCATTCCCCAGCCCCCTTTCTGCTTGTGTGAACAACCTCAACAGGCCGGAGAAATCAGGTCGCTATGGCAACGGGCCCATGCTGTGAGCTGGGTTTCCTCCTCTGCCATAAGAAGAGCGTGCCCGGCGTACCCCCGCAGCGTCCGGGTCCCGGTCGCCAGCGCCCTATAGGACGGCTGGGAGGGCTGAGTGGGACAGGTCCCGGTCGTCAGCGCCCTATAGAACGGCTGGGAGGGCTGAGTGGGACAGGTCCCGGTCGTCAGCGCCCTATAGGACGGCTGGGAGGGCTGAGTGGGACAGGTCCCGGTCGTCAGCGCCCTAAAGGGCGGCTGGGAGGGCTGAGTGGGACAGGTCCCGGTCATCAGCGCCCTAAAGGGCGGCTGGGAGGGCTGAGTGGGACAGGTCCCGGTCATCAGCGCCCTAAAGGGCGGCTGGGAGGGCTGAGTCGGACAGGGCTTCCCTCCAGAGAAGAACACACTCGTCTGGCAACCAGACGGTTGCATGTTGAAGACCCTCCTTCTGGCTCGCTTCACTCAACGTGCCCCCGAGCAAGGGCCCCCGTCCTGAACGCTCACCACAGCTGTGAGAAATGTGCTGTATAATGGCCATGTGTGTGTCCGCTGATGGCTCTCTTCATGTGGCGCGCGGCCCCTGGGAAGAGGGATGCGTTGGGATCACCCCAGGAGGGAGCTCTGATTGCAGGAGAAAGACTCTTGACATTCATTCAATGGCTGAATGACTCAGAGTGTTTACCATTCCAATGGCCGCTCTGCCCTCTCTCCAGTTGTGTTTGGTGATCGGTTGTCCAGCCATCTTTTTTTTTATTGTATGCCTTAATATTTTTATTTTTTCTAATAATGATGAAATATTATTAGTTCTCTAGATTTATGAACCAATAAGTTTGTTCTGATCCACTGCCACGCTGGTCATTCCTGCCCCTGCATCACTGGTTCAGATTTCCCCTGGTCCTCCCCAAGTTCACAGTGTGTGTCTGTGGGACTGAATGAGCCTTGCTGTGAAAACACCACAGCTCTGTTAATGACCAGAGTTCTGGAGATGCCCGGCGGGGAAGTGCTGTTCACTGTTATCCCTGTAACCTCACGAGCTGTCTCGATCTCGCTCTCTCTCTCACTCATATACAGTCCTTCCTGTTGTCTTTGCACTCTGTTGATCTCTCCCCATCCGCCATCTTTGCGTCCGTCTATTTATCTTGTATATCTCTCTCGTTAAGGCCAACATAGTATCACATCCCCCATGGGTTTTCTAACCACATCATCAACACCTCTCAGTAGGCAGGCCACAACAGATCCCTGAAAGCCCTCTTGCTCCTTCTCTCTCCTCAGCCAGTGTTGATGCTGTGCAGGCGGTGTGATGAGAACCTTGAGTGTCCTGGCCCATCTTATCCTGGTCCACATGCGTTCTCATCCCCTAAGATGTGCGCTATGCTGGAGAGAGAGTGGGCGGGACTTCCGGGAACGCTTTGGAGAGAGCGATGTCAATATCGGATGCATGTTTTGGATATTGGAATTGCATCAAATTCTTCTGCTACAAAAACCTTTTTGTCATTGTAGTCCTTGTTCTTGTCTTCTTCTTCTTCTTCCCTGGGGACTGTTAACTGCCAAACACGGCTCACATGAAGAATGAGATCAGAAATGATTTTTGGGTTGTAGGAGGGACCAGAGCTGAACGATCCCAGCAGATCCCTCGCAGCCCCCTGCTCAGCGGCCTGTCTCAGCCCTGCCATCTGTCTGTATGTGCAGACAGACCAGGCTCTCGGCAGGGGTGGGAATCAACGCGTTACAAGTAACGCAAATGAGTAAAAAAGTACTTTTTTCGGATAAAAAGTACTTTTCACGTTCCTTTTTTAAATCTGTAATTTTACTCTTACTCAAGTAAATATTTGATTTCGAATTCTACTCTTTACTCAATTACATTTTCCATCGTGCCTTCATTAAAATGAGTATTTTGATAAACATATTATCTTCGTTGACTGTAATACAAGCGTACACGTTAGCGACGCCCCCTCCCTAGATTGCAATATTGTAGCGATTCCACTGCCGGGGAGACAGCTCACAATTAATTTGGGGCTGAGGACTCGAGCCAGACCATGCTATGCGTAGGCTGAATCGCAATTGTGTCAAAACAAATCTGTGTGGAAATTGCAATAAGTGAAAGATACAATTTCGCACGTTGAGCACACAGTGGTGTGACTCGTTTATTTAGTCAAAGAGAAAGGCCGGAAATCGAAACGTGCTGCAGGTAAACAATTCCCGCATGGGCTCTGACGTCATGAGACGCCGTAATCCTTAAAGGGACAGCGATCCCTGAACCACCAAAACAGTAAATGACATGCAGTAAACGACAGCACAATTGAAAGAACAACGCATAACAAAATACTGTAGGTGAATTATGTTACACTCACTACATCTGATTCATTACCACTCTCTTCATCCCACACCACAAACATGACATACAAAATGTCGTGGAACAGAAACAACAACCAGAGCTATTTATTATTAAGCAATAGATCACGACAGGCTGTGGTATGTGCTCATTATACCACTGTTAAGGGGTATTCTCTCTCTCTCTCTCTCTCTCTCTCTCTCTCTCTCTCTCTCTCTCTCTCTCTCTCTCTCTCTCTCTCTCTCTCTCTCTCTCTCTCTCTCTCTCTCTCTCTCTCTTCCTCCCCCCCCCCCTCTCTCTTCCTCCCCCCCCCCAGCCAGGTTAGTGTTTAATTGGTAACTGTTCCTACAATGCTTTTGTGAAAGCTGAAGTTAAATTCCATGTTTAGTGTAAATTTGTTTGATGGCCTATGTTTGTTTAATGAACAATACAGAATGAAGCAACTTGTGAAGAAATGTTTGAGAGTGCATCTTTCTCACACATACACACGTTAGGTCTTTTTCACTGATCCAAGCACTGCAATACAAAAATGTAAAGTAACTTGTAATTTGAGTAACTTTAAAACAAAGTACTTTTTTACTCTTACTCAAGTAGGTTTTTACAATTGGAATTTTTACTTTTACTCAAGTACATTTGAAGGAAGTAATTGTACTTTTACTTGAGTATAGATTTTCAGTACTCTACCCACCTCTGGCTCTCGGAGGCTTCCTCCCCTAGGGCCCCTCAGTCGGCCCCACGGTGACTCTCAGGGTCATGAGGGGATTCCATCGGTATCGCATTCTATTCGATTTTTCTATATGCGATTCGAAACGTGCTTCTTGCTTCAGTACATTGTGGGCCGATATCAGGACCTGCTTTAGTCCGATGTGCGCTCAGAACGCGGTGTGGCAAATTATAGTATGAAAGTGTTTATGAGTTTATGCCATTATATATTTGAAAAAGTTCCATCGACTGATTGCAAGGCCGTGAACACACCAAGGCAAACTCAGGACGAAATGGAACGTTGAATTGTTTCACAAACATAGAAAGTATGCATTGTTATTCTTACACACACACACACACACACACACACACACACACACACACACACACACACACACACACACACACACACACACACACACACACACACACACACACACTCTGATCTTATCTTATCTTCTTTAGCTTGTGTGTGATAAAGACTAAAGCCTCTTCTAATCCTTCCCTTGCTGAACGTCTTTTCTCCAGCTCTGTCTCTCTTCCTTTTAAATCCTCTTCATTGTCTGAATAGAAATCACCTTTTAAACTCATCCCACATTTACAACACACCAATAACGTGCTCATCAGATTATTTGGGGTGATTCTTCATGGTACACTGTAGGGTGGTCCCATATAAGAAATTGAATATCATATTATTTGAAAAAGCTGTAAATCTGTTTGACTATACACAGCTCCTACGTTCGAAAGGAACATAAAGAGAGCATAATTACCCTGGTCACTATTTAAGGTATTGCAGCATAACATTACATACTGGTAAATTCGTCAATTACCAATATAAACTTTTGATATTGTGATAACCATTCAACCATTCAGCAAATTTCAATGTCTGCAGCCTCTGTGTTGGTCTCTGTATGCTGTCTCATGTCTGCTGTATCTATGTATCTTTGTCTGTCTCTGTGAATGTGTATGTCTGCGGTCCACTATGTCTTCCTCTATCTGTTGTCTCTGTGTCTGTCTCTGTCTTTCTATTTCTACTGTGTGCCTCTGTCTCCTGTCTCTGTCTGGCTTTCTGTCTGTCTCTCTGCTGTCTCTCTGTTTGCTGGGTGTCTGCCTCTCTCTGCTGTTTCTGTCTCTAGGTCCGTCTCGCTGTCTGTCTCTGTGTCTGTCTTTCAGCTATCTCTGGATCCCTCTCTCAGTCTCAGTCTGCTGTCTACCTCTCTGCCCCGCCTGGGTCTGGGCCCGTTTCATCCAGTCTGTCCCGTGATGGGTAGTGCTCAACCAGAGACCGGATGAATCGCTCTTTTGTGTCCTCAAGCCGTAATGTTTTATTTACCCCCCGCAAACCCCACCTCCACCTCGACTCTTGTTCCCCTACACCACCTTCCTGTCATCTTCAAAAACATTCTCACACAGCAAACAAAAGCGCTGTGATTTTCATATCTGATACTCGGAACTTCACTTATGAATACAGCAACAACAACAGGAAGAGACCGCCGACCCAACACCCACCTCTGGCCTGTCTCCACTGGATCGGTTTCACATGCATTCCAGGTTGCTGGACACACATAATTTAGAACGGCATTCTTCTGCTCTTCAATAACGATAGAACTCAAAAACACGCACGCACACACGCACACGCACACACGCCCCAACCACCACCACACACACGCGCCCCAACCACCACCATACACACTCTCAGCTTACTTCCATCAACATGCATACAAATGATGGAAGTAAGAAATGTTGGTTCTCAGTCAATGAAAACATTTGTTCCCCCAACCCCATCTCCCTCTGTCCTGGGCCGTGGAGGGAAACTGGCCTTGGGGTGTCATGGTGTGCCAACGTGCGTAAGCATCATGCCTTCACACCCCTGCTCCACTGTTCCTGGATGGCAGTGCGCTTCATTAAGAGCACACAGAAGATGCTGACCGGCCCATGGAAAATCCCCCGTCCTTTCACTGTGGAAAACCCACAGCTTTGACGGACAAGAGGCTTCAGCCCAGGCAGGAACATAATGTGGACTGTGTCCCCCCAGAGACCGTCTAGGTCTGTCGATCTGTGCTCCTCAGAAATACACTCGCCCCCTTCTTCTCTTTCTCCTCATGCTTTCTCTACAGCCATGCAGGGAACGTACACAACACATGCAGGGATAAGAATAAGAATCAATATAACGGTAGCCTCTGGGGAGAAGGGGAGGGAGACTACAGATGGAGGGAGGGAGCTAAGAGATGGAGCGGGGGAGGAAAAAGGTGGAGACAGGGTAGAGGGAGGGGGGGAGGGGGGAGGGAGACCAGAGATGGAAGGAGAGAGGACAGAGGTGGAGGGAGGGAGGACTGAGGTCGAGGGATGGAGCAGCATGTGGAGGGATGGGTGAAGCACACCTGCAAACTTGTCGCTTTTCGGCGACGATCGCCGTTTTCTTTGTCAATTGGGTCATTCACCTGAACCAAAGTTTTTTTAGGGGGGGTGCGGGGAAGGCTGTCCTTCAAATGAAACATTATTGAATAATAATTGTTAGAACAATAATTTTTATAATTTACATTTCTCTGGGCCATTCGGAATCTCAGCACTTGCTCTAGAATTTTGAAGCACACAGCGCCAACTGTGCTCGCCTTTGGATGAGACGCGTGGCTACCACGCGAGTCTGATGGAAACTCTTAATGTCATTTGAAGTAGGGGTGTAGGCCTACAGTATAAACGGTATAGAAAGTACACCAGTGTGAATTTGCGCTACGGTATGTTTTTTGATTCTTTGTTACCGTGAGACCGGTGTGGACAGTGTTGTGTGTAACGCATAACAAAGTAAGTAACGCGTTAATACAGTAAACTAACTACTTTTTCTGGTATAAAGTAAAGTTATGCGCAACTACTGAAAATATGGTAACGAAACATAGTTCCTTTTTCAATTCGGCGCCACGTTACTTTTCCCAGGGACAGATTTGACAGCGATACTGCCTTCTCAGGCAGTATGCTATTGTGCAAGCAGGCAGGTGCACAGCAAGTTTTATTTTTAGGACAGAGTGTCGCCGAGTACTGCACGAACGTAGACCTTGCATAAAGTTTGTAAATTCTAACAACATAGGGCTATTTAGATAAATAATCTGGTAAGGGTGTTGTCCTAGGCTAATACACCAACAGCAAATTTCTGTATATTAAAGGGCTACATTTTGCATCCAAGTCCGTCATTTGAAATCTTTCCATCGTATTGTGTGCTACAACCTACGTTATGAATATCCAAGCTAAATCCCGCCCAGGGTAGCTCAGAATTCAAGTAGCCGTATATCTCGAAACACCGATCAGTATATTTAAGGGCTACATTTTGCATCCAAGTCTGTCATTTGAAATCTTTCCATCGTATTGTGGGCTACAACCTACGTTATGAATATCCAAGCTAAATCCCGCCCAGGGTAGCTCAGAATTCAAGTAGCCGTATATCTCGAAACACCGATGATTTCCCCCCCCCCCCCCTTTTTACTCTGAGGAATTTGCAGGTCTGATGAAGGGAGGAGGAGGCTGCAGATAGGATGAGCTGGAGGGAGGACAGAGGTTGGGGAGTATCTAGATCAGGGGTGCCCAACCTTTTTTGACCCAAGATCTACTTTTCAAGTAGCCAACCTCCCGAGATCTACCAGCCTAGTGTCAACATTGCAAACCTACCTTCAAGCGGGGGGGGGGGCGCTTCAGTGGGGGTTTCATTCCGTCTGCGCACGGCACCTTCTCAGCTCTTAGCTCGTTTCCCCTCAGCCATGCCAACGTTTAGGAGTGCGTAATTACTGTTGACGGCTTTCAACTGCTGTTGACAGCGCATGCGCTACCGCGCGTATATGTCCCGCGCAAATTTTATTTTATTAAAAAATATATATATATATTTTTTTTTTCTTCTTCACCCCTCGCGGTCGACTTGGGATCTGTCGGCGGTCTACTGGTAGACCGCGATCGACTGGTTGGGCACCCCTGATCTAGATGGTCTGCATGCTGCTCTGCCTCTTTATTTAACAGCAGAAGATACTGATGCAGCCAGCCAGCCGATGTCCTGCTGGACACACATACGCTTTGGTTCAGCAACACAACCAGCATCAGGTTGAATACGTCTGGGGTGCAGTATAGTATTTACCAGTGGTCAATCTGTGTCACAATGTTGTGTTACGTTCAGCCACATTAATTTTTTTGTCTAATATATTTTTATTAACAATATACCAAAATGGACATGAAGAAATTTTACTTTTTTTTTTTTCAAACATTTTACAATCGTATGTAAAACATTACTCTTATTTCACAGTATTTTTACCCAAAAATAGGTAATGTTCAAATAATGCGCAAAAATACTTTCCAAAAAAAAATAGTATGTTCAAAGAAGGATTACAGAAGGAGCATATACAGTTCAGTACCATATGTCAAAATAAGCAAGTATCAGTAGAGTAAAGTAAACCGTGGAGAATAGAAAGAAAAATATATATATGAAAAAAAAAAAAAGATTAAAGGAGGTGGGGGGGGGGATAGGGGGGGGGGGGTGCACCGCTTCCCTCTGATAAGAGCCCATTAGTCATTTTTATTTAATGGTATTTGCAAGCTGTCATAGTATTCTAAAAAGGGGGCCCAAACCGTCCTCAATTTTTGCAAGGAGCCTTTAAGAGTATATTTGATCTTTTCAAGCTTCAGGAAATGCATAATATCCCTTATCCACCTAGTGAAGCTGGGGGGTGCCTGATCCTTCCAAGAGAGAAGGATGAGACGTCTGGCAATCAAGGAGGAGAATGCTATAAGGGAACGATTTTCAGGGGTAAAACCAAATAGGGCACATACAGGGTTGGGGGTGATGACTCTTTGAAGCATTTTAGAGTAGACGCCAAAGATGCTGGCCCAGAATGTGTGAAGTTTGGGGCAAGACCAGAACATGTGAATATAGTCTGCTGGTTGACCTTTACAGCGAGGACATGAGGGGTCAACAGTAGGGAAGACCAGTCTTGACTTGGTCAAGTGTGCTCTTAGAACTATTTTGAGTTGTAACACACTGTGCCTGGCGCAAGGAGAAGATGCATGTATTAAATCAAGAACAGCCTTCCAATGATCATCTGTAAAATTCTCCCCAAGATCGCTCTCCCAGTTCCTCCTATCATCCTGCAAAGAGTGAGGGGAAATATTGGATATGCAGTTGTAAAGAACTGAAATAAGACCTTTACGCAAAGGGGTTAATGAGGGGATATGATCAACCGTGTTGGTTGCTGGGAAATCTGGAAAGGAGGTTATACTTTTCTGAACAAAGTGTCTAATTTGGAGAAATCTAAAAAAGTCGGACTTTGGCAAATTATATAATTGAGAAAGTTGGGCAAAAGACCCGAACTTACCCTCCACATTTAGATTCGAAATGGACTTGATTCCATATGAGAACCAAGTTCCAAATGTAGAATCTGACAGAGAAGGTGGGAAGTTATAATTATTCCTTATGGGAGAATTCACAGATGATGTCTGCAAATTAAAATGTCTTCTAAATTGTTACCAGATTCTGGTTGAGTGACAGACTACTGGGTTGGCGCAAAATTGGCTCTGCGGAGGAGGTGATTGGGCACATAGTATGGAACCTAGATCGAATGAGCTAGAGACGCACTCCATTTGCACCCAGGCCTCACACCCACCGAGACGCTCCCACCCAATCCAGTGTAGCATTGTCTTTATATTGCATGCCCAATAATCGTAAATAAAATTAGGTAGAGCTAGTCCGGCAAGCTTTTTAGGTCTTTGGAGGGCGCTTCTTTTCATTCTAGGGGGTTTACCGTTCCAAATAAACGAAGATATGCATCCCTCCAAAGAGCTAAAGAATGATTTTTTAATCAGGATGGGGATATTTTGAAAGAGGTAAAGAAACTTTGGTAACACAAGCATTTTAACGAGGTTAATTCTTCAAGCTAAGGACAGGGGGAGGTTTATCCATCTAGCAAAGTCTTTTTTACATTTTTCAAACAAGATGTTACTATTTTTAGTAAAGAGGGATAAAAAAGCCGGAGTAATCTCTACACCAAGATATTTAAAGCCCTTGTTGGCAATTCTAAATGGGAAATGTGATGGAGGGATTGAAGTGGCTGACTGATTAAGAGGAAACATCTCACTTTTTTCGAAATTGATTTTATAGCCAGAGAGATTTCCGAATTGAGCTAGGATATTAAGAATGGAAGGAACAGAACTCAGTGGATCCGTGACATATAGAAGAAGGTCATCCGCGTATAGAGATAATTTGTGTGTCCGGCCCCAGTGTCTATTTAGGATGAAGCCTGTTTGGTCTGTCGCAATGATTTGTGAGATAACTGTCTCCAGTCTGGCTGCCAAAACCTTGGATAGAATTTTGTAATCTACATTTAGCAGAGAAATTGGGCGGTAGGAGGTAGGGCTGAACGATTTTAAGAAAAAATTGAAATTGTGATTTTTCTGGTAGAGATTGCGGTTTCGATTTCAACCACGATTTATTTTCTTTAAATCAAGTTTCAGTATAAATTAATATAACCAATGAATTCCATTAAGGTAATAGGCAACAGATTTCAAATGCAAGACTGTTTATTGAAGTACCTAAGAAACAACAACCAAAAAAGTCAAATAAAAGGGAGCCCTCTTTCTTAAGTAAACTTGCTTCAATGGCTCATCAGCATCAAAATAATTGCACTTTTGTAAAATATATTAAAAAAAACAAAAAAAACGCAGCTTTGACGATCCGAAAATCGTAATGCTTGAGATCGCGATTTTCGGTCGAAAACGATAGATCGTTCAGCCCTAGTAGGAGGAGCACTGAAGTGGATTTTTACCCCCTTTTGGTATGAGTGTTATTGCGGCTTGTCGTAGGGTTGGTGGGAGATGTCCAGATGACAGAGATTCATTAAACATGGCCTGGAGCAGAGGGCATAACTTGAGTGCAAATTTTTTATAAAATTCTGAGGAGTAACCATCCGGACCAGGAGTTTTGTTGCATTTCAAAGGGTTTATGGCTTTCCGAATCTCTGCATTGGAGATCGCACCTCCCAGTAAGGAATTTTTCAGATGGAATAGAAGGAAAGTGAAGGTTATTGAAAAGGGATTGAACTGTGTACAGTTATCATCACACTCAGAGCTATATAAATTACTGTAGAAATGTTTGAAGGTGTTGTTAATTTCCAAGTGGTCTGTAATAGTCTCACCCGTTTGGCTATAGATCTTAGGAATGAGGCGAGATGATTGGGCTTGGCAAGCTTGCTGGGCTAGAAGCTTGCCAGTCTTATCCCCTGAGTCATACACGTTAAATCGAGCTTTCGTGAGTAAATATGTTGCTTTGTCAGTAGAACGTAAGTTATATTCTGTCTGTAAACGCAGTCTTTCTTTAAAAAGTGTTGGAGACGAGGAGGAGTATTGGCTATCAATCTTTGCAATGGCTCGCGAGATGTCGTTGAGTTTGGATTCTCTTGCTTTCTTTGCCCTGGAGGAGTATTCAATTATTTGCTCTCGAAGGTAGGCCTTGAGGGTCTCCCATAAGGTTGAGTGGGAAACTTCTGGGGAGGCGTTGGTTTCAATGAAAAAGTCAATTTGAGGAAAATCATGGTTTACAAATTATTCGTCGGCTAGGAGGAGGGGGTTAAGTCTCCAATTGCGAGAGGGCCTAAGGCAGTCTGGTAAAAGCTGTGTGAAATGAGACGGCACCGTGATCTGAGATTGTAATACTATGATATGTGCAAGAGCTAACATTTCCCAATAATCTATCTAAAAGAAAATAGTCGATGCGAGTGTATGTGTGATGGACATTAGAGAAAAAGGAGAATACCTTTTGATTATTAAAGTTGAATCTCCAAATGTCCGAAACACCACCATGAGCTATGAAATCGTTTATAACTTTAGCAGATTTGGTGAGGGATTGGACCTTATTTGAAGATCTGTCTAACAGGGTGCTGAGAACACGGTTAAAATCACCTCCTATTATTAGCTTATAATTGTTATCACCGGGAATGGCAGAGAGCAGATTGTTAAAAAAGTTGTAATCATCATAGTTTGGGGCATAGACGTTGACTAAAATTACAAGACTGGTGAATAGTCGACCTGCAACAATGACAAATCCCCCATTCTTATTGGCAATCACCTCCTCAGCTTCAAAGGGGATGTCCTTATGTATGAGGATTGCTGTCCCTCTGGCTTTAGCGTTAAACTGTGAGTGGAACACCTGGCCGACCCAGATAGTTGACATGGTCATTCATGAGGTGGGTTTCCTGTAAGAAGGCTATGTCTGACTTTAATTGTTGTAGGTAGGATGTTATCTTTTGTCTTTTCATCCAGGTGTTACAAGGACATCCACTTAACTTACACTTTAACTCTGTTTTCACAAAAAAAATAACTAAAAAGTAATACAGGTTTAAGGATGTAATGGTGCAAAGACACTGCGTGTCTGGTAAGACCAAATGGAACAGGTGTAAACTATTGCCAGCAGAAATTATATATCCGTGTCTCAAAAAAAAAAAAATCAATAAAAACAATCGCTGCTGCAATGAAAGGTAAGTTATATTCTATCCTTGGAGTTACACGTGTCAAACAACCGTGGACTATATGTAGAATATAACGCTTAAAATAGGCTACAATTATAAACTAAATCAGAGCAAAATGACTAAGGAAACTCAACAGAACTCGGTAGATAATGTAGGCAACACCATTCAACAGGATGCTAAACAGCCGACAACAGTATTACACAACGTGTGGGACGAAAAAACAAACAAAAAGAACCACAGCGCTCACCCATAACAGGGTGAACGTTCCCGCATCTGATGGAATTTACGCAGACAAAGTCAAAGTTTCATTGAGAAGAGCGAGTGGGCGAAATTACTGGTCGGTTTTTCTGAAGGAAAGTGGAGACTTCTTCTGGAGAAAAACAAAGGAGTTTCTGACCATTGTTGTCGCTGACTTGGAGTCTGGCAGGAAAAAATGTCCGATATCCAAAGCCGGCGTCTCTCAGCTGTGACTTCACCGTGGAATAAGTCGCTCTCTTCTTGGACACCTCTGCACTGTATTCGGGGTAGATGTGTATCTCGGAACCGCGGAAAGAGAGAGACCCAGACTCTCTAGCCAGCTTCATGATGCGCTCCTTGCTCTGATAACGATGGATCCGAGCGATGAACGGGCGCGGAGGGTCGTCCTGTTTCTTGCGGGGGATGGCTACTCTCTGCGCCCTGTCCACGGCTGGGGGAGAGGGAAAAGCTTCTGCGCCGAAGAGTTCTGTCAGGAATACCTCCATGAAAGCGGTCGGTTGTGAGCCTTCAATTTTTTCAGGTAAGTTGGTTATACGGATATTGTTGCGCCTCAATCTATTTTCCAGATCATCCGTCTTAAGTTTTAGGGCCTCGTTCTCTCTGGATAAGGCAGTGCAGGTTGACTCAAGGGTTAGCAGCCTGGCCTCCATATCATTAAGGGATGATTCAATTAGGGCCCGACCGATATTGATTTTTGAGTGCCGATGCCGATTATTTTCAGAGAAAAATTACGATTACGATTTAATCGGCCGATTAAAAAAAAAAATATATTGATACCTTTTGATACCTTAAATATACTTTAAACACTTTTGACGAATATGTGAATTGAATGCAGAACCTTTGAGTGTTTTAGAGTACATTTACAGTCAAAAATTAGTGTAATTTAAAATGTAAAATAAATAACTAACTCCAAATGTGCTGTGCTCGTGAGCAGTGACTAACACGTGCGTGCTGAGCAGTATGGTCTCACCGTTAGAGTCTACAGTATAACAAATTAACATGGCCTGGGACCTAAAGAAAAACAGGCACAACATGCTCAAACAATGCGTCTTGTGTACATTGGTGAGGTGAGCGCGCGGCTGCCTGAGCGAGCGTGCTTTCATGTTGTACGGTAAAATTCAATCGCCTCTTTTTTACTCCAGCTAAAGTTGTTAGTTAGCTAGGCGAGTAGGAGCGCAATCTGCGCAATAAAATTAAAAAAAAAAAAAAAAAAAAAACGGTTGTAATCGGCGTCTTTTTGGCAGATGTCGATTATTTTCAAAAAGGCTATAATCGGCCGATTAAATCGGCAGGCCGATGAACCGGTCGGGCCCTAGATTCAATATGTTGGATGGTCTGGTCGTGGTGGTCAATAATTGCTCTGTCAGCAGAAAGTTGGACAGAAAGTTTGGCTATAATGCGTTCCTCCATTGAATTGAGAAGTTTCTCCATGTCGGCCAAGGTCAGCGGAGCATTGCCAGTAACATGCTGTTCGTTTGGACTAGGTGCACGTGGGTCCTTTTGGCTAGCATCCGGATCGCGGCCATGGTTCTTCCCAGTCGACTGCTCATCTGCAGGTTGGCTTTGCTTCTTCGGTTTCCCCATGTTTAGTATACCTCCACACAAGCTTGCACAAGATGAAGTGATAATAAAACCTTGTATTAGTCAAATTTAGGCAGGATTTCAACAGAGCTCTCCCGGTTTGTGACCTACACTGTCATCGATCAAACCGGAAGTCCAGCCACATTCATTTAAACGATGACGGGGACATGTCGATCCTGGAGACCCAACTTTAAACAACACTAAATATTAAAATGAAACCCAAAAAATGTTTGTGCAATATTTACAGAGTCACAATACTCAGAAATCCTCTGGTCTCTGTGGATTCCCTGCTGGTTCCAGCACTTGGTGAGCAGGACACCCTGGTGGTCTCCTAGCCTCCGCCTGCTATCGTAGGCTGCCATCTCTTTTCACTTTCTTCTCTTCCTTCCTCTACACACACCCCGCTCCCCTCCCTCTGGCTCCTTCCTCCTCATGTGACTCTTATTGTAAACCCACCCTGGCCTGGCTCTAGAGTGGGACCGGTGTTTGTGTTCAGATTGTGTTCCTCGATGACGGTACAGGGAGCGGTAGAAAGAGGCTTGGGGCCTTGGCAGAGAGGCTGCAGCCTGCAGCTCTCTCTGTGCTTCCAAGGGGTTTGACTGCT
This sequence comes from Gadus morhua, assembly GCF_902167405.1. Lineage (NCBI taxonomy): Eukaryota > Metazoa > Chordata > Actinopteri > Gadiformes > Gadidae > Gadus > Gadus morhua. Next base: position 23,821,590 of record NC_044056.1, read on the forward strand.
CTCTCTCGGCCTTCAGGGGCTTCAGGGCCCCTTTAACTAGGGCTTTGGGGCCCCTGTGACTGGGGCATCAGGGCCCCTGTGACTGGGGCTTCAGGGCCCCTGTGAGTGGGGCTTCGGGGTGACTGGGGCTTGGGGGCCCCTGTGACTGGGGCTTTCACGTAAGTGAAACACATAATGGGATTCAACCCGGCTTTATATGAGTGGGTGTGGCGCCTATAATCAAGGAGAGCCAGTCAGCAACCTGTAACCACAAGAGGCTCCGCCTAAAGGAGGTGACAAGAGACATTGCAATACAGGAGCAAGGCCAAAATAAAAGCATTAGTGCAACAATACACAGAAGCAGCACAAAACCCAGTACCACGTAACGGAGCCCTTTAATAATGCAGATGCATATCCGAGCTCCGCTCAGCTACCAAGCATTTTCAAATGAGGCGGTCCAGGCCAGTGTAGTTTAATGGAAGAAGGAGGAAAGATGGCCAAGACAAACACATTTGCCAGATATCTGAGCAATTTTCAACAATTTATTCACAATTCTCAAACTACGTGCCTGGGGAGAATATCACAGCGGTTGGCCAACAACAGTTCCCTACAAAAGCGCACTTTCACTTTAGACAGTGAATGGCTAACAAACCTGATCAATTGTGAATCAGACCTTGGATCGTTTTTTTGGATATTGATACAAATTCCTTATTTATGAAACGATGAGAACAGGACACAAAATGTCACAACCTATAACCTCATCACTTCAATCACACTGGCGAATAAGATCACCTTGGTGATCAAATACACTCTGTGTACTTGATCACAAGGTACACAGTGCCCAAGTAGAATCTGGCACAGAAATGGCAACGCCTTACAACCGCTCTGAAGTTGGAAAATGCCACACAATTGACCAGGCAAAGGAGAAGTACATAGTAGATTACGCCGAACAGTAACAATTTATGCCAGTAAGCTACTGAGCAGAAAGGGCCATTACACCTAAAATGCGACTTTGTAGTTACAGCAGGGATCATTTTACCACATTTATTGCCGTGAAATTGCTTGTTATCTTGTTTTCAGATATCTATCAATTCTGATTTGTACACAAGACAAATTTGAGAAAAGTCATGAAAGTGTGATGCTGAAAATTGGTTGAGAGTTTTACTTTTCCTTTTCCTTTTTTATATTTACTAGCGGTCAAAATGACCCTACTTAAGGCGAGTCTAGTGTTGCATATCGTTGCAGCCAAAATTATGTTAACTATTTTATTCCCCTATTTTGAATCTGAAACGCGATGCAGATGAGGTGGTCTGTAAGCCAAGGTTAACTTGGACAAACTGACTTGGTAAGTTGGATATGCATGTTCTTTGCAAGTTTGTACTCCGGGTGGTAGTGGGCCACAGGCAATTCCCCCAGTGTGTTTGACAGATCCATCACAGAAGACCCAAGAGAGGCTCCTACCTGGATGCCCCGCGTCTCGCCTATCACTGCTTCTCGTTAGTTGACTTATCCAATTGGCAGCGGCCATAGATCTTCCTGGTGGGGGGGCGGACATTGTGTCTAGGATAGGATCTAGCAGAGATTGGGGCTCAAGTTTTTTACTTGGGCCCAATTGCTTTTTTTTTTACCCCTCATCTGGTTGGCGTGCCCCTTGCCCATGCGAACTGCGTTGCAGTGGGTGGTGGTTGAGGTCTTCTCCTGTGAAATGGAACAACACTTTAGGACCCTGCTACGTCAGCAGTAGGCGTCGATTGCGTTTTTGTAGACACGCGACAAGTTTGTTACCGGACATTTAGAAACTTACAATACCCTCTTCAGCTGTGGTGATTTCTGTTCCTTTGGAAGCAAATTTGCCAAGTGCCTCCCTATTATGGCAATAGTGATATTATTCATATTGGATATTTCCACTTTGGGGATGGATATCAGAAAGCAAGAACCCTCTTGAATCCTTTACATTTTATACGCGAGTTATACTGTAGGTGTCCAGGACACAGACAAACCCTTATTTGGAGGCAGACATTAAATAAAGTGCTGCCCAGACGGAGCCACCCACCCACACGTAGCGTCATTCTATAAGCGTCCGGGAAGCCAAACCACAACAAACATTCTTTGTGGGTGACATGGGTGAGTTTAAAGGTTTAGTTTAAGACAATGTATATGGCAATGACTACAATGCAGGATGCGTTCTACATAATTCACAAGTCAGCCTGTTGCACAAACTGTGTTACTTCAAACTTAGCTTTTCAACACAGTAATACATTACATACCATATTTAGGATATATGCAATTTTCTCGATCTTCGAAAATGATCTTCGAAAGCGATCTAGCATGCTATGATCTGCTACAATATAACGTTATATCAACACTAAAAAAGATTTTTTTTGTATGAAAAATACCCAACGATGGATAACGGCACTGGGCACTGTTTGGGCAACAGCTCATCTATTAGAATGAAGTTGGAGTATGTGAATAAACATGAGTAAATGACCGTGAATAAAACGTTCATACTTAAAATCGTATATTTCTTTACAAGGTTATCTTTACTTGCAGGCATCCAAAGTCAATGAGCATATGGGCTTTACATCATGATGCAATTAAAAATGTCAGATATTATTAGAACGTAAATTACTGAAAACCTTGCAGAGGATTTCTTTGAAGTCTTTTCTGTTTGGGTTTTCTACCAATAAGCCGCTCCGGAAAATGAGCCGCAGGGACAGTTTTGAAAAGAAATAAGGTATTTTAGCAATTAGAGCATTCTATAACTCCCAATGGAAGACTTTTAGCTCTGAACCTTGATCTGGTTCGATCATTCGATCAAACCTAAAAAGGAGAACTCTCGGTGTGCAGCTATTGCTGAGGTAAGCATATTCATGCTTAAAGAATAAAAGGGATCCAACCAATCACAGTAACGGTGACTCCCTGGCTCTTCTGTGGACGAGGGAATGCCACGGCATCTGTAGATAGATCATTGGCCCAAGCCTGGAGATCCAAAGTGCATTACAGATTACGAGGCTGTGTGTCCTCTTACTTAATGACTGAGTTCTCGCCATACCGACATTGCAATGCAGTGATTCTGGAGCCTTCTTAGGTCACTTTTGCACAGTTCAACTGATATTCACAGCTGGTCGACATCACTTCTCTACGGCTACAAACTGGGCCGGATTATACATTATATATGTCCAGGCTAAATTGTTAAGTGTATTGACAGAATCCCAAGTTTCAGTGTGGTGTTTGTTTTTAGTTTGTGACACACATCACATAAGGGAGGAGGGTGGTTGTTGGGTGTAAAACTATAAAGTGCTGGTACAGCAAGCATATTCAAGTGTTAGCGTGTGAATACAAGATGGCATCTCAAATCGACTGTGTGCAGCCTCTGCCCACCGGCTATATTTATTATATGCTTTGTATTTGAAAGAAATATATTTAATATTTTCGTTATTTATTTAACATTTTGTTTTTTTGTTTTTTTCAAAACAAAAAAAAATGTGAAAGCTTATTTGTCATTACAACTCTGAACCTGGTGTGTGCTGCCTGAAAATGCAGCCTCTGCTCTCATGTGTGACGTCATAATATATCAACGTATGTAATCATGTGTGTAAATATACATATTCAGTCACCAGTTGCATAATATTCAGCATTATGCAACTGGTACATGTGTCCCCGTTGACCTGTGTGTGTGTGTGTGCGCATAGAGTACATACTGTACTCTATGGCAGCCAGTTATGCATTAGACATGGCAAGAGTCTAAATAATAGATGACATCTTGAGCGAGAGAGGGAGGGAGTGAGGTGGAGAGAGACAGAGAGAGAGTGAATTGGTATAACTTGAAGCCCACATTGAATAAAGCACAGCCCTGGACACTCTTCTGTGGTATTTACGTTCTGCACATATTTATATTAGATGGAGCTGCTCTTTGTACTAGGTTAACCTGATTCTCTCTCTTTCTCTTTTCTCTCTCTCTCTCTGACTCCCTCTCTCTCTGACTCTCTTTCTCTCTCTCTCTGACTCTCTCTCTCTGACTCTCTCTCTCTCGCTCCTCTCCTCTCCTCCAGGCTCAGGACCAGGTGTTTGTGTTCCCGGACATCTTTGTGGAGAAGAGCTCTGAGGAGGGAGAGGGCTCTATGGAGCAGATGCAGAAGCAGTTCATGGAGGACGAGAAGCAGCGGCAGCGGGGAGACCCCCGCAGGGCAGGGGTCACCGAATGGTTTGGCCTCTAGCCGCGGCCCAGAGACCAAGATGTGTGTGTGTGTGGGCGTCTCTTTCAGACCATCATGATGTACCTGTGATGTGTGTGTGTGTGTGTGTGTGTGGGCTTGGAGATGTTTCAGTTGATTTAATTAGCTTATTTTGTTGGTAAGATGCTGAAATGAAAAACTTTGTGTGTGTGAGGCTGAAGTCCAGTAGCGGGCCAGAACCGCATAGAGGAGTGTAGAGGCCCGGGTCCATCTGGTTCAGAACCGCTCTCTCCTCGGATGACCTGCTTCCTTCTCTCCTCCCCTCCTCACTCTGTCCTTCTACCTCTCCTCTAGCTTACTTCATCCTCAGGTCTTTTCTTTCTGGACCACCTCCTCGCATGTCTTATTTTCATATTTTTCTCCTTAACCCCCCCCCCCCCCCCCCCCCACTTCATGTTGCTCTAACAATGCTTCAGGGTTGTGTCCTCAGCAGCCCCTTCACCTCTCCCCACAACTGTGAGCGGCTGAGCAGCTCGGTGTGTGCGTGTGTGTGTGTGTGTGTGTAAACTAACCCTGTTAGTGTGTGGAAGCTGTGAATTGCTTAGTCAACACTAAGTACTGTTAGCATGAGAACTTCTAAATAAACAGTCTTTTCCAAAACCTCTGGCCTGTTTACTTTAGCCTTTTATCCCCCCCCCCCTCCCCCCCAGCCCCTTAAGTTACCCAGCTCCAGCAGGAGGACCGCATGCCTCTAGTGTTCGCCTTACAGTAACCCAGACAGAGATGTGGGGGTCCTGGGGGCTACAGTAAGTGTTCCCCCGTCCCGGGCCTGTCCTCTTCTGGCGGTGGGCGTCGCCAGCCTGTCTCTCCAACACTAAGGGGAAGGTCAATATTGATGTTGCTGGCCGGTTGTCTGGAACGGAGCCCCCCCCCCCCCCTGCAGAACAACGGGACTGACACCCCGGTCTCCCCTGCGCCCCTAAAGCAGACCCCCGGTCAGGCCGCCCTGGCCTTTGTTCTTAGGTTCTTCATGAGGTCGATGGCGTCTGCCCCCCAACACGCCAGACACACAGTCTCATGCACAGATGCATGCACAGAGGGGGCAGGGAGGAAGAGCAGGAAGAGCGAAGTAGGGGAGATACTGAGAGGCTGCACGGTGAACTTCCTCCTAATCAAAATGGGGGTGAAAAGGAGGCGGGGGGGAAGTGTAGTCATCTTTGAGGGTCTGTCTGTAAGGGCACAGGAAGGGGTGTGGGGGGGGTGGGGGCCAAATCAAATGAAATCATTGAGAAAACGGCGAGCTGGATTTGAGGCAAAGGAGAGTACTCTGGTGAGATGCAGCGTCCCGGGTCATGTTCCCTTCTCCGTACGCCCGCCTAATGGAAGGGAGGTTGAATATTTTAAACAGCCGTTCACTCTCGTCCCCTGATCTTTCTTTCCCTCTTTCTTTCCATCTGTTCCCCCTCCTCTCTCTCCTGGTTCACCTCTCTGTCGTTCTGACTCTCTCTCTCCCTATTCTCTGTTCCCCCTCCTCTCTCCCTCTCGCCATCCTTCCGCTCCCTCTCTCTCTCTCTCTCCTCCTCCCTCATCTGTTCATCCCCCCTGCATAAGTAAAGTGCAAACGTGACCCTGTTTCTGCTACTTTAGTCCGCGAGAAGCACGTTGATGACATCATGCAGCGTGTCCGTGGTGGGGAGGGGGGGGTCTTTTCATGTCTGACTTCCTGCCGCAGTCTCTCCCAATACCACAGCCTACTCATATAACACCCCCCTGGATCACTCACATACTCAGCCTTATTCTGTTAATAGTTTTAAAAACATTCTAGAGTATGTTTTCTAGTTCGAGTTTTCACTGGTTTCCTGGTTGTCTTTGTCCTCACCCATAGAGGAATAGATACAGCTATACAACATTTCTATAATGTTAGGTTCTCCCTTCCTGCATGGTGGTGACAGCGAGGCTCAGAACACCACACACACACGCCTGTGACTCTGTCTGAGGAAGAAGAACTGCTGAACGCTGAAGGTTTGTGCGTGAACGCTTAGGTCCAGTGAGCTGAGAACCCGGAGGAACCGAATGCTCCTGGTTCTGGACGAATTGTTTCTGCTTTGTGAGGATGTCCAGCTTACTCGTTATTTTTATGTTTATTTTTGTAATAATAATCCTGAATTAGTTTTATAAAATACCAGTTTATTGTAATTTATACAGAGGGATAAAAGATTCCCCTTGGGAAACGTTAATAAAAATTATAATTATTTATGATCGTGTTATTGGCGATAGCTCACGACTCATGGTATGTAAGTGCATTCATGGTACTTAAAGGATTTATAAAGATCTACGAATGGAAGTCCTCACACCAACGCGTGGTTTGTTTGTGTCCCTGCTTTTCCTCCTCTACTCCGAGCAGGGAGCCACTGGAACTGCTTATCTGAATACTTCACATTATTATAATTCTTGTAAAAGTATCTTTTGCCCAGAAACTACTCAAGATACAGATAGCAGGCCTGGCATATGACTTCAAAGATTGTCCTGTGACGGAGGACGGAAAACCCAGCCGTTGGCCCGGAGCGAAGATTTAACAACCAGATTACTTTTCCATAACTTCTGTGTGTGGGAATGTAGAAACAAAATGATTTATTCAGGGAGTTTCTTGGATCAATAGCCCCTCTCTCATACAAACATATTTGCTCCTGATTAGATTTTCCACAATTTCAAATCTCTAAACTTATTTTCTGTACGGTTGGTGACACGATGTATCGCCTGGTTCCATATAGGGGCCAAACAGGAAGTAAGGTATAAATCCTGGATTGTGGTGGTTAGCCGGTAAGGTTTGCGGTTACAACTCCCAGCACCCTCTGGCTAGGTTGATAGTGCTATTAAGTTTCTGACTGGGTGGAATTAAGGGCATCTATATTGATCCAGAGACCGTCCATTCACCATTTACAATTGCAATCATACCCCACATCCAGGAATCAGGAAGTGGGTGGTATAAGATGGTGCTGTATTGATCCAGCCTCATGGATAATGTTGCTCGGTCAAGTCCCCTGGGTGTGAGCCTGCCTGTTGCATCTGCATACAGCACATAAATAATGGCTATTACCAGCAGTATTTATGTTGGTTTGGCACTAGGAGCTCTCACAAACTCACACACACACACACACACACACACACACACACACACCCCGTCTTCACTCCTCTAGAGGTTCGCATCCACATCTATGGGGAACCTCCAGCAGACAAAGTTCCCTACTATTCTGCGTACGGAGACACTCTCCAGCTAGCCGTTAGCTAGGCTAAAGGTCTGTACGATTACACAACCCTCCGAACCATCTCCCATCCACCATATGCACACCTTCTTAAAGACTCTCACCCACACATACACACTTACTGGTCTTGAAGACACCGTAGCAAGTAACATGCTACTACTGGGTTCTTATTGAAGGTAACGCGTTGGACTGGGCAACGGATTCGATTCACCCAGGCGTGCCGACATCTAGTGCCGAAACCGGTTCAACGCAAGTCATTTCTCTCGGCGGAGAAGGAACATCAAACAGTGATCGAACAACTAAATGAAGGGAACAAGGGAACCACATGGACCCTGATCCCGGTCTCCCTGTGACGGAGAACACAACCAACATAAGTAGATACAGTCCCTCATAAGCTTAGTGATGGGGAGAGCAGACATGAGGAGATACGGTCCCTCATTAAGCTCAGTGATGGGGAGAGCAGGCATCAGGAGATACAGTCCCTCATTAAGCTCAGTGATGGGGAGAGCAGACATGAGGAGATACAGCCCTAATTAAGCTCAGTGATGGGGAGAGCAGACTTGAGGAGATACAGTCCCTCATTAAGCTCAGTGATGGGGAGAGCAGGCATCAGGAGAAACAGTCCCTCATTAAGCTCAGTGATGGGGAGAGCAGACATGAGGAGATACAGTCCCTATTAAGCTCAGTGATGGGGAGAGCAGACTTGAGGAGATACGGTCCCTCATTAAGCTCAGTGATGGGGAGAGCAGGCATCAGGAGATACAGTCCCTCATTAAGCTCAGTGATGGGGAGAGCAGACATGAGGAGATACGGTCCCTCATTAAACTCAGTGATGGGGAGAGCAGGCATCAGGAGATACAATCAGTCCCTCATTATGCTCAGTGATGGGGAGAGCAGACTTGAGGAGATACAGTCCCTCATTAAGCTCAGTGATGGGGAGAGCAGACTTGAGGAGATACAGTCCCTCATTAAGCTCAGTGATGGGGAGAGCAGGCATCAGGAGATACAGTCCCTCATTAAGCTCAGTGATGGGGAGAGCAGACATGAGGAGATACAGTCCCTCATTAAACTCAGTGATGGGGAGAGCAGGCATCAGGAGATACAGTCAGTCCCTCATTAAGCTCAGTGATGGGAGAGCAGACATCAGGAGATACAAGCTCACCACCTACATCTGCGGAGGTTCCCGTGGGCTGTCCCGCTTAAGACTCCTCCGCCTTGCCACAGCCCCCAGCCCACAGACACAGTTCCACACACAAACTCCCCCACTGTACTCAGACTCACACACTGACACACACAGTGAGACAACAGGCTACCCACGGAGCCCTTTGACGGCCTCTCTTGGATTGGAGCCATGCACATTCTTTCCTTCCCAGGTTGCCATTGGTTTATCTGAGCTCAGCCAGTGCACTCTGTCACCCCTTTAAGGCTGTGTGTGTGTGTGTGTGTGTGTGTGTGTGTGTGTGTGTGTGTGTGTGTGTGTGTGTGTGTGTGTGTGTGTGTGTGTGTGTGTGTGTGTGTGTGTGTGTGCGCGCGTGTGTGTGTGTGCTGGTGTGTGCGTTTGCGTGTGTGTGCTCAAAGACAATTCTTGGAAAAGCGGAAAATGTTTTTTATGTGTGGGTGCATACAGTAGATGGTTACGCGCACACACACACACACACACACACACACACACACACACACACACACGCACGCACACACACACACACACACACACACACACACACACACACACACACACACACCGCTTAAGCTCATGGTTGATTGTGCTTGTCCAGGCATACTCTTAGCACTACACACACACACACACACACACACACACACCACACACACACACACACACACACACACACCTACACACACACACGCAAACACACACACACACACATACACACACACACACACACACACACACACACACACACACACACATGCCTTTAATGTACCCTAATGTGGCCCCACTATTACAGACACACACACACACACACACACACACACACACACACACACACACACACACACACACACACGCAACCACACACACACACACACACACACACTGATACAGTGCTGAGAAGTATCCACAGAGCGGCTGGCGCGGGGCCAGGAGCAACAAGTGGAGGAGGCGGACGGTGCTCAGAGAGGAGACCAGGAGGGCTGAGCTTCAAAATGGACTCTCGGACCATTTCTGTTTGGAAACGTCTTGTTTCAATAATACCACAAAAAGGCTGGTGTTGTTTTCCCCAGATGTGCATCATCTCAGGTCAGTCTCTGAAGGTTCAGCACGTGGAGGCTTACTTCTGCACACCATTCTCAATTCACAAACAAAGAAATGGAAAGTGTCATTTTTGGTCAAAGAACAATACCTTGAAAACCGTTCTAGAAATAAAAGATTACTTTGTTAATGTAATCAGTATACTTGTGTTATGTATATATCCATATTGGTTATAAACTGTACATTATATATACATATATAAATATACATATATATATATATGTACATTTTACATCAAATCAAAAGTCACATGAACACTTATAGATTATATCCGTGGTGCGGACGCTCTAAAATGTGTGCGTTATCTAAATATTATTTGGGAGAGATGGTTTCTAATGCAGGACTGCAGTTGTTATGGAGGAGAGTATTGATGGAGTCTGCTGTGATTCACCAACAAGCTATGTGGCTTGGCACCACATTTGAGAGACTTTGCATATAAACATTTGTCCTCTGTATTTATCAACATGTTTCTAGCACCGGCCCAGAGCTCCCAAAGCTTCTTAGCACTTCAATCACAACAAAACACAAAATCACAAAGGAAATCTCTGCTTCTCTGTGTGCGTTTCGAGGCGGCCATGTTGTATATGGGAGCCCCTTCATCTACATCTCCTTCCTCTGTGTCTTCTCTCCCCTCTCCTTCTTGACCTTATCATGATGATCAATAACGAACAGGGAGATACATAAAGATCATTAAACACGCGCCATTGTCTGTATACAATAGCCAGTGCGTGGTTGTGTGTGTGTCCACATGTGTGTGTGTGCGTACATCCAGTGTGTGTGAGTTTGGCTGCATGGTGTCTTGGTTTGCTAGGTCTATCGGGGGGGGGGGGGGGGGGGGGGGTTTACAACAGCTGATCTGTAATCAACACAGCTGGGTGGTCCCTGACACGTCTGCATCTCGAACCATCTCAGACTGATGAGGATGATGAGGAGGAAGAGGAGGAGGATTCTGGTTGTATGTGTGATTGGGAGTGGAGATGGAGAGAAAGAGAGATCTAAAGAGAGGGAAAGAGGAGGTGGGGGAGAGATACAGGGAGCTCTAGAGAGAGGGGGAGATAGAGAGGGAAGAGATACACAAATGATTTCCACTGTCATAACACTTATCCACTGGTACCTAGCCACCTGGACACACACACACACACACACACACACACACACACACACACACACACACACACACACACAAACAGAGGTAGGTAGCAGCTGCAGTTTTTGCCAAGTTAATAACAGACTGATCCAGGGCCAAGCCCCCTCGCCGGACCCTGGTAGAGCTTCTAAGGAAAACAGCTTCCCCTGGTGTGTCTGCTGAGGAGGGGATCCGGGGACACAGCAAGAGAGTGATAGAGAGAGAGAGACCTGGAGGACAATGGGGCCCAGAGAATGGCCAAATTAATTTCCCCAAGAGCAAGGCGATCCCCCTGACTATGCGGGACCAGGCGGGACCTGTCAATACGTCCAGCGTCTCCTCTTTCCCCTCACCCTGACGTGCTAAGGCCCTCTCGTTGCCGTGGGCCGGCTGTTTGTTTGTTCCTGCGGGGACAAGAACCTCGATGTGGTGCGGTGGTAGGGCCCTGGTATGTGCTGTATGAGCTTTTGCGTGTGCTTGTGTGTGTGTCTGTGTGCGTGTCTGTGTTTGCGACGGTAACACAATCCATGGTAATGGGTGAAGCGCAGTGAGACAGATTCCTGCCGGTCTGAGAATGCTGCGGTGGACGCCCCCGGGCGCTCTGTTGTGAGGTCACAAGGGGCTTAGGGGGGGGGGGCTGCGGGGACCGGGGCCTTCTGGAACGCCCTGCCCTAGACGCCGCACCGCGCAGCGGAGAGGAGAGACGGCCAGCGGGTCGGGAGGGAGAGGAATGAGAGTGAAGAGCAGCAAAACGTTTACGTCACCAGACGAATCACATGGACAAGCGTGGAGAGGATGAGGGGTGTTCGAGGAGAGGCGGATGGGAGCTCACCCCCTTTCTTCTGTCTCTCTCTCCCCGCGGTCACAGTGCAGCCGGGGTTAAGGAGGTTGTGAGACGGTCCAGCACCCTTCCTCCCCTCTCCCCTGGGGCCCCTGCCTCCCCTCTCCCCAGTGGCCCCCCCGCCAGCCTTCAGCTGAGCAGCTCGCATCACGCCGCCGTGAGCCAACCTGCTGTTAGCCAACCTGCTGTTAGCTCACATTGAGCCAACCTAATGACAGACCCCCGCCCAGAGCCAGCATGGTGCAGCCTGGCCTGGCCCGGTCCGGTCTGGTCTGGCCCCCCTCCCGGCCAGCAGTGCGGGTAAACTCGCGTGAACCAAGAGTCCCAGATGAGGCCTGGCTTGATCCGCTACTCGCAGCTCGGCTGATTTGGCCTGGGTACTGACTCGTTTCCAGCAAGGCAATGCTTGGCTCTCGTGTGTGACTTTGTGTGTGTACGTGTGTGTGTGTGTGTTTCTCAATTTGTGTGTATGTATGTCTGTGTGTTTGTGTGCATGTATGTCTGTGTGTGTGTGTGTGTGTGTGTGTGTGTGTGTGTGTGTGTGTGTGTGTGTGTGTGTGTGTGTGTGTGTGTGTGTGTGTGTGTGTGTGTGTGTGTGTGTGTGTGTGTGTGTATGTTTACAAAGTTTGGCAGAGTCCAGGGCCTGACAAATTGCCCCCTGGTTCCACCAGGCACCTTCAGCCAGCATGGCCATTGCCCTACTGGTGTGGCCTGACTGTTGTGGACCTACTGGTCTGGCCCTACGGGTGTGGCCCTGGTGTTCTGGTGCCCTGGGTGATTATGGACGCGTCGGTTTCCCAGGCTGATAGGGGGAGGGGGAGGCAGCCAAAACAGCTTTGATTACCTCCCATGTGACCTTTTGACCTCCAGCACTTTCAGATGCCAGGCAAGAAGGAGAAAGCTAAGAGAAAAAGGGAGGAAGGGGGGAGAGAGAGAGGAAGAGGGGGAGGGGGAGGGAGGTGGTCGGGGTTGAAGGTTGTAGGGGGGGAAGAATCTCAAGAAAGGTCACTTCAGTACTTTAACTCAGAGCAGTCGCTCATGACCCTTAGCATAAATAGACTGTGGTGTATGTGTGTGTGTGTGTGTGTGTGTGTGTGTGTGTGTGTGTGTGTGTGTGTGTGTGTGTGTGTGTGTGTGTGTGTGTGTGTGTGTGTGTGTGTGTGTGTGTGTGTGTGATATGCTCATTGTGATTTTGAAATAAACTACATATGCCTCAATTGCTGTGTATTTCTCCGACCACACTGGGTGTTGAAAGGCAGCTTCTCTCTCTCTCTCTCTCTCTCTCTCTCTCTCTCTCTCTCTCTCTCTCTCTCTCTCTCTCTCTCTCTCTCTCTCTCTTTCTCTCCCTATTCCTCTCACTCTCCTTCTCTCTATCTCACTCTCCCTATTCCTTTTTCTCCTCCCCACGTATATCACACAAACACGCAGCGTCTACACTGATTCAGAGTTAACCATTGCTGTAGTAGCAAATGGAGAGTCAGAAAGAGAGACAGAAATAATAGGAGATTAGTGCAGCAGTGAGAGAAAGGCAGGCTTGTCGTCTGAGCCTGGTGTGGTTCGGGTTAGCTTTGTGGTCAGTACAGAGAGAGAGAGAGGGAGAGAGAGAGAGTGGGGGGAGAGAGAGAGAGAGAGGAGGTAGTGGTGGTGTGGGGCAAGCGAGGGAGCACATACACGCAGCATTCAAAAGGATCTCCCTCTGGGAGGTTTTACGCTTCAAAATGGCTTCCTCTGACGTGGATCATGTGTTTGATTTGCTCTTTGCGGGGTCCCTGTTATTCTCTAGTGGGGAGACTCTAGCACGCTCTCATTTCCGCACCAGCAGCAGCCAGCAGAACATCGGTCAGCCAGTGAAGAGGGATTGTATAGACAGATCTCTCTCGACCCCCACTCCCTTTCTCTCTCCCACCCCCCCCCCCCCCCCCCCCCCCCCAACAGCCACATTTTTTTTTCTGCTTTCACTTATTCCCCCCCCTCCCCCACAACCACATTTTTTTCCTGCTTACACTTATTTTCTTGTGTATTTTTGCGGAGCCTGTGCCAGGGTTTGTAACGCTACATCTTGATGGATTGTTCTTCTTAATTATACCTGCAGCCCCCTGGGTCTCTCTCCCTCCCTCTCTCTCTCCCCCTCTCTCTCTCCTTCCCTCTCTTTCTCTCTCTCTCTCTCTCTCTCTCTCTCTCTCTCTCTCTCTCTCTCTCTCTCTCTCTGTCTCTCTCTCCTCTCTCTCTCTCTCTCTCTCTCTCTCTCTCTCTCTCTCTCTCTCTCTCTCTCTCTCCCCTCACACTCCCTCCCTCTCTGTCCCTTTTTCTCTCGCTCTCTCTCTTCCTCTTCTCTCTATCCCTCCCTCTCTCTCTCTCTCCCTCTCTCTTTCCCCCCTGTCCCCCCCCCCCCCTCTCTCTCTCTCTCTCTCGCTCACACTCTCTCTCTCTCTCCATCTATCTCTCCCCCACTCTACCCCCCCCCCTCTCTCTCACTCTCTCTCTCTCTCTCTCTCTCTCTGTCTCTCTGTCTCTCTCTCTCTCTCTCTCTGTCTCTTTCTCAAATACTTTGTGTTGTATCAACTGTGGAGCGATAATAACTCTACCTCCCCACCTACCTACTGTACATGCACTGCACCCGTGCAACATGTATACACAATTCTGCTACCCCACATGTAGCGGGAGGAGGAGGAGGAAGTGGAGCTGGAGGTAGAGAAGCAGAGATGGAGGAGTATATGGGAGGAGGTTGGAGAAGAGATTGAGGAGGAGGGAGGTGGAGGGAGAGGAGAATAGATGGAGGAGGAGGGAGGTGGAGGGAGAGGAGAGGGGATGGAGGAGGAGGAGGAGGGGGCAGATAGAGAAGAGGAGGGTGGAGGAGGAGGTGTTTGAGGAGGACGGCTCCAGTCACTAAAGGACGTGGAGGCGTTGAAGAGGCTGAGGGGGGGGGGGCTGCAGGCGGTGGGGTGGGACAGCTGGTCAGACAGCCATCAGGGTGTCTCCTGTGCTGCCAGCTCCCGGGGGCCAGCTCGCCAAGGAAAGGACTAGAGTCAACACGGGGCGTGTTTGTGTTGGGGGGCATTTTCTCAAAACCCCGTTCTCTTTCCGTGATCAGCGTTTTTTCCCGGCTCCCCGCTCTCCCCTCCGCCGTCTCGCTGTCAGAGCGTACATGCCCTTCCCTCGTGGAAAGGAGTGTTCGTGTTACAGCGTTTCTACTCTGCTGCACACATGGAAAAGCTAAATGCACACTCCAATGTTCTCTGTGTAGTTATGTAAATAGCAGGGACACAGCGACTGGGCTTTCCCCAGTGGAAGGGGGGTGGGGGGGGGCATGGAGGGGCTAAGAAGGGGTTCCACTAGCAACCCATCCCCCCTGCCCCACCAACCTTCCCCAACTACATCACTGCAGCCTTTGTTAGCAAGAGTGCAGCAAGTTCGGCCTGTTGCGGTTATCATAACAGCTAACAGTCCACATAATGACATGGTATAGGCCCTTATTCCTACAGATATTCCTATTCTGTTTGTTTGGACAATGTCTCGTGATGTCAGTGTGTGTGTGTTTGTGTGTGTGTGTGCTGTCCCT